>NC_055992.1:19087126-19387694 GCF_018446385.1 Zingiber officinale
CTCATAAAGGAAATAGCATATACTAAATAAAATCACAATAAATGTTCGTACTTGTAACTATATCCTAGGCTAGTAAAATTAGGAATAAGACAACTCTGCTACAGAGCTACTCATAACTACAAGGGAAACATGTAAGGTATATACAAATTTCCAATAAATAAACCAAGGTCTGAACACCTACAATAAGTGTACATCTTAACATAAGTAAGCATAACAGCAAAAGTGAATAATAGTAGTAAGCGATGACAGCATAAATATACCACAGCAGCATAAGTAAGCAATAACAGCATATGAAAACATTGCAGCCAAAGCAAGTATAATAACAGCGTATGCACGGATGGTCACCCCGCCCACCTCTCTGCACCACGACTCCTATATGGTCGAGAGGTCGGATCAATGACAACTGTACCACTCAAAGGCCGCCACGACTCATAAGTGACCTAGTGGATAGGTGCTGAGTAGCTAACTAGCTACACAGCAAAGGGGGTCCCCGCTACTCGCAACTCCAGCAACCACTACCCATGAATGGTCGAGTGCGGCACGACAGGACAAGCGACATCTGCTCCAACTACCACTCTCTCGAGTGGTCGAGCGTGCGACCCTAATTAACGTCTCTCTCGACCGCAAGGGAGAATTTGTCGTTAACACGTCTGCAATGATATGATGCGCAACATACAACAATCATCATACAAATATAAGCAGAAATTAGATATGCTACATGAAGCCAGCATGCTCAATACGGAACATAAATAAACAACAATAAAAAAATGCAAACATGGTATCTAGTATCTGCTACGTATCATGGATAACAACAAGAGACTGTATAGATATTGAAACGAATATCTCAAAGATCGAGTGGAAGTATCAAACGTAGGAAAATAAGAGTGGAGTCAAGCTAAAAGTAGTTTCTATCCAAAGATAGCTCATGCACTAAGTTCAAAGAACTAAAGAGTCAAAGTAAGAAGTACCTGCCTTTATACATAGACCATGCTAATTAATCCCACATCGAGATGCTTGTCTCGAATCAAAATCATGAAAATCACATGATGTACAGTTTATCTAATCATGTTATACATCAACTAGCTAAACCTAGTTCCCAAAACTGATAAGGTAACTCTCCATCGCAATGATTATTAATCAACACTAATCGCCGATTTACCTCGATTAATCCAATCAATAAATCCTTAATTAAAATCCACACCATCTAAATATATCCCAAGAGAAACCAGAATCACTAAAGGCAAAGACACCAACCAAGAATCAAATCCAAAACTTCATCGTCTCAAATCTAACCGATCATCGACAAGCCAAGAGAAACGGGAGCAGCATAAAGAGCATAAACCTATCTCCCATGTTCATAGCTATCATGAAAGAACACCAAAATTCACGTTGAAACAACCTCCAATTCAACCCACTCTATTCTAAATTCAATCACACGGCAATAGTACATGAAACCACCAGGAAATCATGATAGAGTCTACTAAAATTCATGCTCAAAATCCCATAGTTAATCGAAGAGGCAAACAATATCGAACAGTATCCACACAAGATCTACAACCAATCGATGAAGCACAACAGAGCATCCTCGATCCAAAATTAAAAACTCCAATAATTTGACCAAAACCTAAAGAGGAATAAGAAACAAACACCAGCCAATTGACCAAAACTTTCAAAGGAAACAGGAGGGAGCAAATCATCCTTAAGATTATCCCAAAATGCCCCCTATAATTCAATCCAGATCACAAGCCATCAAGAAGCAACCGATCAAAACTAGCTCCACCCACCAATACTCATATCCCTTACGAAAATCCATAGAAATTCATAGGATGGAAGAAGAACTCGCTGAAAAGATCAATTCACAACCCAAAAGCAACAGAGCAACATCAATTACAACCAAAATTCCTAAATTTGATACGGAAATCAAATCAGCAACATTCGATGGAGCACGAACAAACAAGAACCGTAATAACATCATGGAACCCCAAATCACAGCTCATTCCACCAGAAAGCCAATCATACTCGACAATCACCATAAATCTAAGCATCTACCCCTTATTCATGGAGTTCATACCAATATACAGGATGTACTTGTTGGCTAGCTTTCGTCATGGCCGGAGGTGGCAGTGGATCGGGCGGTCGACGCTAGGGAAGAGGGAAGAGGTGGCGTCTGGGGTGCTCGTGCAAGGAGAGGATCGACGACGCTGGGGTGCTTGCGTGAGGAGGAGAGCCGGTGGCGTCTTGGTGTTTGCGTGAGGGAAAGATCGCCGGCTATTGCTCGAGAGAGAAGAGATCACCGGCGACTGTGGCTCGGCGGCTATGGTGCCCGTGTGAGGAGAGGTCGACGGTTGCGATCTATGGGGCTCGTGCGAGGGAGAAGAGTCGCGACTGTGGTGCTCGCGTGAGGAGAAGAGGCAGTGAGGGTAATGGCTCGGGGACGAGGGAGAGGGAAAGGATGTAGTCGGCGGGTTTTGGGGAGAAAGGTTCGCGAGAGGGAGAGGGCTCGGGGACGAAGGAGAGGAGGCGCATTGCGAGGTGAGGCTCGGGGAAGAGGGAGCTCGGCACCGTGTGGGGAGCTAGGGCATGGGCAATGTATTAGATTTATAAAATTCGAACTTAGGTTTAGGAAAAATCAAAACCTAAATTTATTCATCAATCAACTTCCACTTTTGGATATTCAAATAGACTTTCCTAAAACTCAATAATTAATCCCCTTAAAATACATCTTACGAGCTCCGAAAAATTCTCAAAAAATTCCTAAAATTCTATTAAGGCTATTAGCCTATTAATCTTATTATTTAATTATTATCTGATTCAGTATTTTACAAGAAATGTTTCAGTTACTCCACCTAAAGTCTTTTCTCTAGTCGTTACATGCTCGTACATATCCTTAATTAGTTCAATATATATTATATTAACATTTCTTTTTTCTATAATTCTCTATATAATTTCTCTTATAACTCTATCATAAGCTTTTTCTAAGTCAATGAATGTCATATGTGTTGGATCATGATCGTTCGATAGAGGGGGGATGAATATTGAATTAAAATTTCGTCGAGTAAACACAGCAGAAAAGAAAAGAAACAATGCTAACAGAATCAATTTACTTGGTTCGGAGCCTTTGACGACTCTAACTCCAAGTCCCGCACACAAGGGTGCTTTCGATGGGTAATTCACTAGCAATTCGGAAATTATTACAAACTAAGTACAGGAATGCCAATGAAAAAAATAAAACAATACCGACAAAGGAAGAAACTAAAAGAGCAGCGCGTTGTCGGAGCTTCGCAGCGTCGCAAGAGCACAAGAGAGCGGATTCTGAGTTCTTCTGACTCCAGCCTTAGCCCTCCTTATAAAGGAGGTTCGGGGTACCTGGAACCTTCAAGGCGCCCTGGAGTGACATAGTCGAGCCAACCAGCGAACTCCACGTGGCATAGTGACGTTAGGGATAATTTTTTGTGTCCGGGCGCCCGGGTACCTCCGGGGGCCCGGGTACCTCTCGGGCGCTCGAACTTTGATTTCCAACAGCTTCCTTCCTGTAAGAAAACGTTAGCCCGAGGCAAATATATATCCTACAAAATAGATTATTAGCACAATTTATAGTTTAACAAAAAGAGTATTAATTAAATTCCGTCTCTCCGAGACCGAAATCTAGTCAAGATCTTGACTTAGAGTTTCGAAATGGTTCTAAGTCGGATCGGCGCCGAAGTTCCCTTCCCAGGAATGCGTCCTCACAGTCACTGTCCTCCAGTGACTTACCTTTACTTACTTACCAGACGTCAGGTCAGCCCTTCGACCCGTCTGGACTTCATGTCAGCTATCCGATCAGCCTGTCGACGTAACTGGACTTCGTGGCAAACGTCCGGTCAACCCGTCGACCCGTTTGGACTTCGTGTCAGCTATCCGGTCAGTCCGTCGACCTAGCTGGGCTTCGTGCCAGACATCAGGTCAGCCCGTCGACCTGTCTGGACTTCTCCTACACACTCAATCAGAGTGTTAGATAATAACGAAACTAACTTAACCTATTTTATCATTCATCAAAACCTGGATTAGACCGTTAGTGCTAACCGCACCAACAATCTCCCCCTTTTTGATGGAATGACAACTTGGTTAAGTTAGTGTAAAATGCAAGTAAAACAAGCATTAACAGGTTTTTAAATTAGTTTTTATTTTCAATTTGTTTTAGCTAACTTAACCACCTAACCCTCCCCCTTTGGCATTCATCAAACATAAATATGGATCAAATAAGCATAAATACAAAAATATTGCAAAAAGAATGCAAACACAAATCAGATTGACTCAGGGGAGTTAAATAATTAGAAATTTTGCTTTAAAAAGTATCTCTTATCCTTTTCAAAATGGCTAAGTTATAAGAAAGATAACTTAGAAAGAGTAATTTTTAATAACTTTTCCAAAATAGCTAAGTTTTGAAAAATGACTAAGTTAGAAAGATAACTAATTTAGCAACATATCTTAGTAGTAAGTTTGCAGATTAATTTTCAAAAGATAATTATTGCAAACATAAATTTATAAATGCTAATTTTTCAACTATAAGTTTAAAGTTAACCAAAAAAAATCCAAACTTCCAAACATAAGTTTATATGTTCCAAAATTTTTAAAATTAAACTTGAACTTGAAACATTTTTCAAACATAAATTCTATAAAGATAATTTTACAACAGTAAAATTTTTAAAAACTAGGTAAAATTCAATGTTCAAAATCTAATTTTTCAAAGTTAAGTTTGTGAAATTTAATTTGCAAAACTAAGTTTGTAACATTACATTTTCAAAACCAATTTTCAAACCAAGTTTATAACATATAATTTTCAAAACCAAGTTTAAAAAAATTAACATAAAACTTAGTTTTACAAAGGTTAGGTTTCATAAGAACATTTCTAAAACATTTTTAGATCAAGAATATTTTCCAAAACCTAATTTCAAAAATATTTTTAATAAAAATTAGATGTGAAAATAATTATTGTTCCCCCTGAACCTGACATTATTAAAATAAAACTTTTAAAAATATATGCTAAGAATATTTAATATAAGATTTTCAAAATAATTTTAAAAAAAAAATAAATTGAGGTAGAATTTTCTAAAGAGATTTTAAAGAGAAAATTAAAAAAATAACACTTAAGGAGATAATTAAAAAAAATAAACCTCCCCTGAATTTAATACTCCTTTAATTTATTACTCTCCCTTAATTTATTAATCCTCCTTATTTTATTACTCCCCCTTAACATAATGCTAAGGTTTGGGTGTGTTAAATTTCAAAGCCCTAACACATTTTTCTATCTAAGTGTTATAGGGGATTTTGTAACACTTATATTATTTACATAATTATCTCTGTATCCTTGGTATAATTATTTATTTGAGTTTTATTAATCAATAATTAATTTTATTAATTTTAAATTCAGATGCTTAACTTCAGTTTAAGGTTAAATAAGATAAAATTTTATTAATTAATAACAGTTAACCATTATCAATAATTTATTGATTATTTTTTACTTGATTTAATAATTTAATACTTAGTAAAATAATTTAAATTTCGTATTAATTGATTGAGTTGGTCAATGAAAGTGTTAGTTATAATTATAATTTTTTATTTACTTCCTTTTAAATAGGATGAATTTAGTTTGAAGTTAGCATGAAGTTAAAGTTATTAAACACAGTTAAGTAAGGTTTAATTCAAGTTAATTTTAGTTCGCAAATAAAGTTAGACTTAAACAATTAAGTTCTACTTATTAATTACATAATTAAGTTAAAAGTTTAAGTTAATGGAATTTAAATTTTTAAGTTAGGTGTCTAAGTTTTAAATGAATTTAAAAGATATTTTTTTATTATTTTTTTAAGGGATTTCTAACGGGATTTCTAAAACCGTGTCCAAAAGGATTTAAAAATGATTTTTATAATATGTTTAATGACAATTAGCATACGTTTAATTCAGGTTTGATTTTAGATTTAAAATAATATTAGTGGTTAATTTAAGTTTAAGTTTAATTTAAAATTTAAGTTAAATTTTTTAATTTTAATTGTAATTTTAATATTAAGTTTTAATTTTAAGTTAAGTTACATTAAGTCTAAAAATACTTTAAGGTTAAAATAATGTTTAAGGTTAAAAATAAGTTTAAAGTCTAAATAATAATTTTGAAAGTTAAAATAAATTTTTTTTAGGTTGATAGAATTTTATTAAAGTGAAAAATAATATTTAAAAGATTTTTTTTTAAATGATTTATAAAAGAGTTTTTTAAATAATTTTTAAAAGAATTTTAAAATGATTTTTTAAATAAATTTTAAAATAATTTTTAAAATGATTTTTTAAATGATTTTTTAAAAATAATTTTTAAAAGATTTTCACAATAATTTTTAAAAGAATTTTTAATAGATTTTAAAATAAATTTTTAAATAATTTTTAAAAATATTTTTAAATGATTTTAAAAATAATTTTTAAAATGATTTTTTAAATAATTTTTAAAAGATTATTAAAATGATTTTTAAATAACTTTTAAATGAATTTTTAAAATGATTTTTTAAATAAATTTTTTAAAATAATTTTAAAAGATTTTCACAATAATTTTTAAAAGAATTTTTAAAATGAATTTTTAAATATTTTTTAAAATGATTTTTAATATAATTTTAAAAAGATTTTAAAAATGATTTTTTAAATAATTTTTAAAATGACTTTTAAAAAAAAATTTAAAATAATTTTTAAAATGATTTTAAAAATGATTTTTAAAATAATTTTTAAAAATTTTCACGATAATTTTTAAAAGAATTTTTAAAAGATTTTTAAAATGAATTTTAAATAATTTTTTAAAATATTTTTAAAATGATTTTTTCAATAATTTTTAATAGATTTTTTAAACAATTTTTAAAATGATTTTTTAAATAATTTTTAAAAGATTATTAAAATGATTTTTTAAATAATTTTTTAAATGATTTTTAAAATATTTTTAAAATGATTTTTTTAAAATAATTTTTAAAAGATTTTCACAATAATTTTGAAAAGAAATTTTAAAAGATTTTTAAATTAATTTTCAAATAATTTTTTAAAAGATTTTTAAAATGATATTTTAAATAATTTTTAAAAGATTTTTAAAATAATTTTTAGAATTATATTTAAAATGATTTTTAAAATGATTTTTAAAATAATTTTTAAAAAATTTTCAAAATGATTTTTTAAACAATTTTTAAAATGATTTTTTAAATAATTTTTAAAAGATTTTCAAAATGATTTTTAAATAATTTTTTTTTAAAAATTAAAATATTTTTAAAATGATTTTTTAAATAATTTTTAAAAGAAATTTTTTAAAATGTTTTTAAGTAATTTTTAAAAGATTTTTAAAATAATTTTTAAATGATTTTTAAATAATTTTGAAAAGATTTTTAATATAATTTTTTAAAAAATTAAAAGATTTTTAAAATATTTTCAAAATTATTTTTAAATAATTTTTGAAAGAATTTTTAAAAGATTTTTAAAATAATTTTCAAAATATTTTAAAAATGATTTTTAAATGTTTTTTTATATGATTTTTAAAATGGTATTTAAATAATTTTTAAAAGTTTTTAAAATAATTTTTAAAATTTTTTTTAAGTAAAAAGGATTTTTAAAATAATTTTTAGTTAATTTAATTTTAATTTTACTTTAATTTAATTTAATTTTAATTTTAATTTGCTCTAATTTTAATTTAATTTAATTTAATTTTAATTTTACTCTAATTTTAATTTAATTTTAAATTCTTAGTCGTCTCACCTAATCTAAATTATCAATTAGGGAATTGTATAGTTTTGTGAGGTGATTTAGATTTCATTTTCGGATTGGTTTAACTTTGTGTTAGATTTAGGTTTAGTTTTGGGCTCAACAAATAGGCATATTTTGGATAAACTTCTGGGTTATGGTGAGTCACCTGGATATCATTAGAATAACCATGCCTTCGAAGTTTTCCAAATAGTCCTATGCACTAAGCTTAATACATAACCTTGGTCTAACTAGTTAGGATCTGTAAAGGGTAGCTTCGGTTAGTTCTGTTGGTGCAATCAACCTCCTAGGTTTTAATGTCAGACAAATATGTTTAAGTAAGAATGTTTTAGTATGGAGCTTGATCTAGGGAAGTCCTAGTTGTAGGCTAGGCAAGGGAAGTCCTAGTTGGAGGCTAGGTAAGGAGAGAAAATCTCGGTATATCGTGGAAGCCAGGTGGATAGGTCTGGAGGACTTGATCCCTGGCTAGCCGAATACTGAGTCCTAGTTGTAGGCTAGGTAAGGAAATCTCGGTATGTCGTGGAAGCCAGGTGGATAGGTTTGGAGGACTTGATCCCTGGGTAGCCGAATACTGAGTCTTGGTGAGTGAAGCCAAATGGAGAAAACCCTAAGGGGGGGTAACCTTAGGTAACGAGAAGTCTTGGAGGAGTGAACTCCAAGCAAGGTTGATCGGATGGTTTCCGGTCGACCGCGTAAGGTCGACCGGACCAGCGGATCTAGATAAATCTAAGTTTAGGTTTACTATTATTTTCTGTATTACTATTATTGTTGTTGGCTAATATGGTATTACAAGAAAAGTCTTAGTGGATCAGCGATCAGACACTAAGCAGACAAAAGACCAAACATGTCTGGAGGATCATGTTTGGCAGGTAAATTGAGGTAAGTAACTGGAAGAGCGACAGTGAGGTCGGGTTCCTAAAGGGAACAACCTAAGGTCGCTGATCCAACTAAAGAAACTAGGAAGGTTTCCAAGTTGAGATCAAGATAGTCCTAACTGTCATACTCATGCATTATATATTACTGTGTTAACATTTGTGTTGCAGGGATACTTTGCTTAATACTGTGTTGCAGGTTTGGCCGGATCGGTCGACCGAACCAGAGGATCGGTCGACCGAACCAAGATGATTCAGCACAGATCAGTAACGATCAGATGTAGAAGGAAACTACACTGATCGGTCGACCGAACCATCAATATTAAAGGTGCAGTAAATGCAGATCACGACAAATCTCGACGAACAGGGAAGGAGCCTGTTCGGTCAACCGAATAGAGGGATCGGTCGACCGAACCATTGAAGGCAAATTAAAGCACAATTACGAGCCAGCGTCAGATTGCCAGCTGGAGGTGATCGGAACTGGTTCGTTCGACCGAACCTTCAGTACCCCTATAAAACCAGGCTCGAAGACAGAGGCTGTGAGATAACTCTTCTGATAATCTCAAAAGTTCTTCTTCACGTACGGATTGTGCTACACATCTTCAAAAGCTCAGCAAGTCACTCCGTCCGGAAGTACCGACCAAGCTACATTCTACGCATACTATTGTCGGTATACTTATTTTATATTGCACTTAATTGTAAATAAGATAGTAGGCTTGTTACTATCTTATTCCATTGTACTTGTACGATCTGCTTCTCTCCGAGGACTTCAGAGAGAAGAGTTTTAGTGTTTTGCCCATCGGTGCGGTCAAGGACCGCGGGCCTTCGAGTAGGAGTCGAGCTAGGCTCCGAACGAAGTAAATAAACGTGTCTCTTTCTTTAAGTTCCGCTGCACATTTCTGATTTGAAAAGGAAAAGAAAAGTTTTTAAAACGAGCGATATTCACCCCCCCCTCTATCGCTTCAAACGATCTAACAAGTTCCAATTAGCCAAATGCACCAGGTCGAAGCCATATCTTCCTAGACATGCATAGACTAAGGTTCCCTAACGTACTATCATCCAAAACTTCACCAGTACCGTTGGTCAAGTTAAACCTTGCCCTTTTACTCTAGTCCTAATTACCCTGCCGGGTAGATTGGTTTCGGTTACCCTGTCGGGTAATTATTTTTGGAGGTGCCAGCTATTCTAGAGCCCCCCCTAAAGTATTGATTTTCCTTTTAAGTTTTTTTTTATATAATTTAGTTTTAGTTAAGATTTAATGTTTAATTTGTAATTTAAATTTAAGTTTTTAATTTTGAATTAATTAAATTGGTCAAATTATCTTTCTTTAAAAGAGTGTATTTAATATTTGAATTTTCTTTCAATTTTAATTTTATTAAGTTAATTGAATGGTCTTTATTTAATAGATGATCGTTAATGATTAAGTTTTTATTAATTTTTAAATTTAAATTAATCAAATTGTTTAAATTATATTTCTTTAAAGGTTTATCTTTTAACCTTTTATTAACGGTTAATTTTGAATTTTCTAGATTTACTTTGTTTAATATGTTATCTTTAACATTTAATTTTAAGTTTGTTAAATTTATTTTTGATTTTATAAGAGTGTTTAATTTTATCCTTATATTTTCTTTACCTTTTAAGTTGATATAATTAATGGAATTTATTAGATAAGTCTTATCTTTAAAATTTAATTTTTTTGTTCATTAAATTATCTTGTGTTTGGATAGGATTTTCCAGATTGATATTGTCTAAATTACTAAATAATTTATTAATTTTATCTAGATCAATATTGACCTTATCATTATTATTTGAATTTTCAGATTTGTTTAGGTTTAAATTTGAATTTTAAGGGTTATTAATTATTTTGAAATTTTCTGAATTTTCTAAATCAGTTAGATTTATTTTATCAGAAAATATCCTAGGGATATTTTTGCAAGTATTGTCAGCTACACTATTTTCATAGATATTTTGGTAAATATTACTAACCTTTAGCGCACTCCCTAATTCAGTAGGCTTTTCTGTTGGATTAGTTCAGATCCTCTGTCCCCATTTCTCTCTGTCCCCATGTCCCATTGCCGATCGAACGGATCAGATTAAATCTCACGGATGCTTTGCACATCATGAGGATACTGCACATATTTTAAAGATGCCATGATGCCTTGAGATTTAATCTGATCCGTCTGATCGGCAATGAGACACGGGGACAGAGAGAAATAAGGACAGAGGATCTGAACTGCTGTTGGATTTGACTCAAGTTTGGATTCGATTTCGACTTGATCGTCCAACTCCAACGACTCCTCGTGAAATTTGATCAATTGTGTCCAAAGCTCATATACATTCTTGTACTTTTCTAGTCTACATAAAACATTGTTAGATAAAATATTAAAAATAATTTTATTTACATTTTTGTTCAGTTCCAAGTCTTGAGAAGGTTTTCTCAATATAGCACATAATCGAAATCTAAGCTTCCTAAGAAGCATTCCATTAATCGCTTCCAGTAGTTGAAATCTTCTTGATCGTATGGTGGTGGTTCGTGGGAGTTCCGTCCTTCTTGAAGAGTCATTGAACGCTGAAGATGGAAAACGAAAAAGTGGTGCCAAGACTTGGTCTTGGATTAGTAATGTTGGAAAAAAAATATAGTATTGCACTAATTTCGAGAAAAATAATAAAATATTAATAAAAAATATTATTTCAAAATTTTGAAAATGTAATATTTTATCAATACTAAGCAATGGTGAAAATATGACGATGTATTTTTCAAAAATAGTTTTGGAGGAAAAAAACGAAAGGCGTAAGGTTTTATTTTAAAGATCAACGATATCTAAATTTTTCTTTAAAAAACACCCCCTTTGCCTGATTGGTGGTTGCACAAAATCAGAGCGGAACTTGGCTCTGATACCACTTATTAGATCATGATCGTTCGATAGAGGGGGGTGAATATCGAATTAAAATTTCATCGAGTAAACACAGCGGAAAAGAAAAGAAACAATACTAACAGAGTCAATTTACTTGGTTCGGAACATTTGACGACTCCTACTCCAAGGCCCACACACAAGGGTGCTTTCGATGAGCAATTCACTAGTAATTAAGAAATTATTACAAACTAAGTACAAAATGTCAATGAAAAAATAAAACAATACCGACAAAGGAAGAAACTAAAAGAGCAGTGCGTTGTTGGAGCTTCGCAGTGTCGCAGGAGCACAGGAGAGCAGATTTTGAGTTCTTCTGACTCCAGCCTTAACCCTCCTTATAAAGGAGGTTCGGGGTGCTTGAAACCTTCAAGGCGTCCTGGAGTGACGTAGCCGAGCCAACCAGCGAACTCCACGTGGCACAGCGACGTTGGAGATAACTTTTTGCCTCCGGGTGCCCGGGTACCTCCCGGGCGCCCGGACCTTGATTTCCAGCAGCTTCATTCCTGCAAGAAAACGTTAGTCTGAGGCAAATATATATCCTGCAAAATTGATTATTAGCACAGTTTATAGTTTAACAGAAAGAGTATTAATTAGATTCCGTCTCTCCGAGACCGGAATCTAGTCAAGATCTCGACTTAGAGTTCTGAAATGGTTCTAAGTCGGATCGGCGCCTAAGTTCCCTTCCCAGAAATGCGTCCTCACAGTTACTCTCCTCTAGTGACTTACCTTTACTTACCTGCCAAACATCAGGTCAGCCCTTCGACCCGTCTGGACTTTATGCCAGCTATCCGGTCAACCCGTTGACCTAGCTGGACTTCGTGCCAAATGTCCGGTTAGCTCGTCGACCTGTTTGGACTTCGTGCCAGCTATCCGGTCGACCCGTCGACCTAGCTGGGCTTCGTGCCAAACATGAGGTCAGCCCGTCGACCTGTCTGGACTTCTCCTGCACACTCGGTCAGAGTGTTAGATAACAACGAAACTTAACCTATTTTGTCATTCATCAAAATTTGAGTTAGACCGTTAGTGCTAACCGCACCAATAATATGTAGATCTTATTTTTGTTCCCGATATTTTTTAATTAATTGTCTAAGAAGATGTATAACTTCTATTGTCGACTTTCCATGCATGAACCTAAATTAATTTTTTTGGCATCGTGGTCTCCTTCCTTAATCTTTTTTCTATTACTTTTTCCCCAAAGTTTTATGATATAACTCATTAGTTTAATACCTCTATAGTTTGCATAATTTTGTATATTTTCTTTATTTTTATATAAGGGAACTAGAGTACTTATCCTCCATTGATCAGATATGTTTTTTTTTCATTTTCAATATCATATTAAATAATTTTGCAAGTCATTAAATACCTTATTTCTTTAGGCACTTCCATACCTCTATCGGAATATCATCTAGTCCAACGACTATTCCATTGTGCATCCCATTTAAAGCTTGTTCTACTTTTAAAGTTTGAACACTACGATGCAAATTAAAATTTGTATACTCATTTGACCTATTTAAATTACCTAAATTAAGTTGATCACCTAAATCTTCATTAAAAAGTTGATGAAAATACCTCTTTGACCACTTTTTTATTTCTCTCTCGTTTACTAGTATCCTATTACATTTATCTTCAATGTATGTTATTTGGATAAGACTTTTTATCTTCCTTTCTCTCACTTTAGCTATTCTATAAATGTCTCTTTTCCCTTCTTTTGTATCCAATTTTTGATATAATCATTTAAAAATTTCATTATTTGCTTCATTCATTACTTTTTTAGCTTATTTCTTGGCTATTGTATATTTTTTTTAGGTTTTCCTCGTTCTTACAAATATATAATTCTTTCTAAGATATTTTTTTTCCTTCACTTTCTCTTGTACTTTCTCATTCCACCATTAAGATTTCTTACTTAGTGGTGTATAGTCCTTTGACTCATTGAGTACACTTTTAGCTATTATTTTCAACTTTGATATCATCTTATCCCATGTTGTATTAGAATCACCGTATATTTCACCTAATGCTTGTACTCCTATATTCTCCTTGAATATATTTTATTTCTCATCCTTTAACTTCCACCACTTAATTTTATGAGTCGTATCTATTTTCTTTGTATTGATATTATGCTTAAGGCGTATATTCAACACTACTAACCTATGTTGGGTAGTTAAGTTTTCTCTAGGGATGACCTTGCAACCTTTACAAATCTTTCTATCTTTTTCCTTAACCATAAAAAGTCAATTTACGATTTATTATTCTCACTTTTGAACGTGACTAAGTATTTTTTTCTTTTCTTAAAAAACGTATTAGCTAATATAAGGTCATATGCTATTGCAAAATCTAATATAGTTTTACATTCCTCATTTATCATTCCGAACCCATAACCCCCATGTACCCTCTCATGTTTCTCATTTTTTACTCCGACATGCTATTTAGATCGCCTTCTATTAAAATCATTTTATTTGGTGGAATGTTTTATAATATTTCATTTAAATCGTTCCAAAACCTTGATTTAGTAGCTTCATATAATCCTACTTGCGGTGCATATATACTAATTATGTTCATAGTTTCTTTTGTCACCCTTATTTTAAGGGTTATAATTCTATCCCCTTTTCTAACTACTCATACAACTTCATCATTTAACGAATTATCTACAACAATACTCACTTCATTTCTTATTTTACTCTTTCTTATGTATCATAACTTAAAACCTGAGTTCTCTATCAGTTTTACCTTCTCGCCTACTTATTTTGTCTCTTGTACACACAAAATACTAATTATTCTCCTAATTATCGTATCTACTACTTCTATTGATTTATCAGTGAGAGTTCCTATATTGCATGCTCCAAATCTTAGATTATTAGTTTTTCTATCATATTTGTTCTTATCCAATTTATGGTGTGAGAATTCTTACTTATTTAACAATATACCTAAGTTATGAGATGTAGCGGTCTTTGCTAATACGTTATAGTCGTATCCTACAACGTGAACTCTTGTATATTTAACATTACACATGAGTTTTAGAAATGTAGTAGTTCTTACCGAGATGTTATAGTCGGATCCTACAATACGTTTTTTCCAGATAACAAGCTAGCAATAGTACAATAATTTATTTTTTTAAGCTAACCATTTTGGAAATTCTAAAATTTCTTTCTTTTTAAATTTCCCTTTAAATTTATAATTCTTATAATGTTTTAAATTTTATTATATCTATATGACATGACGTTCTCGCATCCTTATTCTAAATTAGATGACGTGAATTTATTTATTTTTATAATATTTTAAAATCGAAGAGAATATATTTTGATATTAAGTATAGTACATTAAACAAAAGAAGTAAAAATTTAGAGGTAAGTTTTTTTTTCCCTAATATTTGTCCTCCCTCTTTTGTTCCCCGATTACCACTAGACTAATATTTTGGATAAATGAGGAATAGGAATAGCAATCAATGTTAATATTTGGATTACAACAATGGGAATATAAATGAGGGAATGATTCCTTATTAGTGGATAATAACTTATTCCGATGTCCCACCCCTTCAATCACCCATTCCTGTATTTGCAGCAATCACAATTTTTCATTAATACCAAAATTACCCTTAACCTAATTTCCCATCTCATTTCTCTTCTCCTCTCCTCTTTGCAACCTATTCTCGAACGACGCCAACGCCGCTCGACGCTGAGCGTCGCCACCTCGCCGAACGCCTCCACCTCGTTGAACGCCGTCACTTTGCCGAACGCCCCACCTCCGATCACGTCCGCTCGCCAACTCGACCTCGACCTTGATCCTTTATTATCCGTCGAGCCTGCCAAGCCGTGGGCCGCCGACCTCCTCCGCCACTGCGCCCGCGCCTTCGCAGACAAGGACTCGCTAACCTGCACCGCCTCCTCTGGATGCTCAACGAGCTCGCCTCCCCCTACGGCGACTGCGAGCAGCGCCTCGCCTATGCCTTCCTGCAGGCCCTCTTCTGCCGAGCCACAGCCTCCGGCGACCACTGCTACAGCACCTCCCTCGCCGTCGCCGAACGCACCATCTCCTTCGCCTCCACCCGCCGCCTCGCCCTCAAGTTCCAGGAGGCTGCCCTGTGGTCCACTTTCGGCCATGTCGCCGCCAACGACGCCCTCCTCCAGGCCCTCGACGGTGAGCCTGCTCTCCACATCATCGATGTCAGCAACACCTTCTGCACCCAGTGGCCCACGCTCCTCGAGGCCCTCGCCTCGTGCGCCGACGCAGATGCCCAGCGCCTCCGGCTCACCATCGTCTCCTCCACTGTCGCTGGCGTCGTGGCCAAGATCGGAGCATGCATCGAGAAGTTCATGCGTCTTATGGGCATGCCGCTCGAGTTTCGAGCTATCGCCGCGCCTCGCCGACGCGCTGCGCCCCGAGAAGCTCGAGCTCCACGAAGGGGAGGCTGTTGCGGTGAACTGGGTCGGCGCTCTTCGGAGAGCCGGGTGCGGGGATTCGCGAGACTCGTTCCTACGGGCTGTGGCGGCGCTGCGGCCGAGGGTATTGACCGTAGTGGAGGACAAGGCGGACTTCGGCGCCGTGGGCGAGTTCATGGAGTCCTTCGAGGAGTGCCTGCGGTTCTACGACTCCTATTTCGAGATGCTGGAGGAGAGCTTCTCGGCGACGTGCAACGAGCGGCTTGCTCTGGAGAGGGAGTGCTTCCGGAGACTCGTCGGACTGCTGGCGTGCGAGGGCGGTGCAGACGCAGTGGTGGACAGTGAGCGAAGGGAGAGAGGGAGGCAGTGGTGCCGACGGTTGGAGCGGTGCGGCTTCGAGACGTTCGGCATCAGCGATGATGTCATCGATGACTTGAAGGCGTTGCTGAAGCAGTACCGGGCGGGATGGTTGCTGCTGGCGGCGGAGGGGGAGATGTCGGGCATGTACCTAACGTGGAAGGATAAAATTGGAAATTTATTTGATTCCCATTACTAATGTTGATTCGAAACAAACATCATCAATTATAATCATATTCATTCCAGATTTTGAACCAAATGCTGATAATGTAATCTTGATTTTCATTCCCATTGACTCCATAATCAAACCCATTATCATTCCGATTGATAAATTTGAACCAAACGCTCCTAAGTATAGTACATTAAACAAAAGAAGTAAAAATTTAGAGGTAAGTTTTTTTTCCCTAATATTTGTCCTCCCTCTTTTGTTCCCCGATTACCACTAGACTAATATTTTGGATAATTTTTAAAAAAAATCCACCGAAGAGTTTCTGCCTCTTTACCTTGGCGTTGGGGCGCCAAACGCTTATATGAAGGGCACAGGGCGAGCCCAAATCGATAAGCTCTTATTCCAAACTCTCGCCTTTCCGTCTCTTCCTTTCCCGAAGCTAAAGGCGGTCCTAATGCGGCGCTTCGTAGCGAGCTCCCTGATGGCTTCCTCGGCTCGCCTCTCGCTCATGGGTTTTCTACGCCCCTCTTTGATCCACAGGTTCGGTAAAGCTCCAACGGCAAGGTAAATATTCCTCCCATACGGTATCTTGCTATTTCTTGATTAATCTTTGTCTGAGCGAGAGATTCACGCAATCTTTTATTAATATAATGACAGAGCGCAAAAGGATCTTAAAACCTATGTTACATTCTGAAGACTTTTCTTAGGTTTTGGGGAGAACCGTCTTTTGATCATTTATCCAAATGAATGGCAGCAAGAAAGTTGTTTTTGGACGTCTTAGTTTTTTTTTTTGTTTTAAAATTTAGATGGAACCTACTGCCTCCTTGTCAGTTGAAACGTTTCCTTTAAATCCAATCATTCTGCTTCTTCTTGTAAGGACACTGCACCTTTACACCATAGCGGTGAAATTATTAATCATATAACTCACTTCGACTATCTTGTTTCCTTAATCTTCATTGCTTGATACCATAGCGGTGCTCTGAACTGTTCTTCCAACCTCTTTTATTGTAGGCTCAAGAAATTGCCACTCCCATGGTAAGACTCATTACACAGTTTCTTCCTTTCCTTTCCTGTTGTAATTTATTGCGTTTCATAGTCAGCAGTTGTTTAGGAGCAGGCCCAATAGGTTTAAGATAACACAGGCAGTTTCTTCTGATTGATCGAAACTGCAGAAAATCATAAGATGAATCATCTTCTCATCAAGTGCTGATTCTGTATTTGCTAATTTTCCATGGTATTTTTCAATCAACTCTATGTATTCATTTGCTCTCAAACACAAGGAGGTTCTTGCTCTCTCAAGAAAAAAGATAAAATGTATTTTGATTTCTCATGTTATTTTGGTAGACATGCCAATATTTTTCTTTATCTTGAAAGTTTTGTTATATAATCAACGAAAAAAACTACTTTTGCACAAAGAGATTAACAGTTTTATCATCGACTTCCTGACTAAACAAGTTTGCTTTTAGCTAAACATGATCAACATTATGCATAAATAGAATCTACATAAGACATTTGACTAGTTAATGCCATGGTTATAATACTTGCTTAAAAGTTTCTGAATCCTTACACAGATGTTGGAGAACAACAATGTTTTCTATGGCATGTGAAGTAGACCTTTGTACATTCAAATAAACAATTTCTCACCAGGGAGATCATACAGTTATAAGTATTGTGAATCTAGCTTTTCTCTGTTGATGTTTTCCTTAACTACATAAATCCCAACTTTATGAGATCCACTACATGGATACTGAACTTTATATATGATTAATATCACAATTCACTACCAATATCCTTAAATCCATTTTTTACATGTATTAAGTAGAGCTTCCTTTGATCCCTTTCTCCCTTCATACAGCCAATCCCATATTAAGTCTTCTCGAATCACAGAATTTATTGGTTGTATTTAAATGTGTCTACCATATTAATGTTTTTCACTCATCTTATATTCAATTGGAGTTAATCCTAGTTGCTTTCATATAATTAGTATTTTAATTTTTTTTTTTTTGTAACCTTAGACATTCATTTTAACATTCTCTTTTTTTTTTTACACTAATTTTTAGTATATATTATTTCATAACTCCTCAACATCCCGACTCATAAAGAATGATTGCTCAAAATACCAACTTATAAAACTTTTTGTCTATGGGCACATGACATTATATAAAACTTTGAAACAATTCTCCTTTTTACCCGTAGTTTTTATCTTATCGATGGTATTTTCATCTATATTATTTCATTGTTGATATATCAAATATATTTACGTCTCTTGTTGCAATTTCCTAACCATCCAACCTAACTATCCCTCTCATTTTTTTACATTGAAATTATATTTGCATATTAAGTTTTAGTTCTAGATAGTTTAAAATGTTAAGTTTTTAAATTTTCACAAAATTTTAATTCTACTCTATTTAGATTTTCATCAATTAGCATAATTTCTCCAAGCAAAAAATATATTAAGAAGCTTTATCTTTAATATTACTGATAATTTTGTCTATTACTAATAAAAAATAGTTCTAAAAGTATTAATTTTCATTGCATCATTGTGCTATACCACATCAATAGAATTACTAGATTTTTTCATCCCTTTCTAAAATTTACCTTAATAATTGTGCAATAAACTATCATAAACTTTTTTCTAAGGCAATAAAAATAATATGCAATTCCTTTATAAAATTTTATTTATAAGTGGTTTTTATTCATTTCTAAATAGTTGATTTTTATTTAGATCGGTTAAACTCTTTGTTGCAAATTGCAATGTGTACTGGATTGACATTGCATAATTACAGTTCAATGCTTAACTATGAGAATGTGGTTAATGCTCAACTTCTTTGACCATATATCATTTGTCTTTTAACTCTTTGTAATCATTCCATCTATTGGTCCTTAGTTTATCCTTAGTTATCCTTTGTCTTTAAATAATTAATGGTGAACTTCTTGTCGAGATTTCAATATGTGTGTGTTTCATAAGCTTAGATCTGTATCTTTATAGAGGCTATTTAGGCATTGTATATTTCTAAATATGAAATCTTAGTTGGTGATTTTTTTTGTTATTTTCATGGCAAAAAATCATAAATATGTTTCTTTCTGCTTGTGTTTTTATGAATAATGCAGTAGGTTCTTACATGCTTGGCAGGTTGCTTGTAAGGAAATACCTTGTCAAGCCTAATAAAGCATTTAATGGAGCCCTATCAGCAAGTAAGAGGTTGAGCAAGCAAGATCGTTTTTATGAAGAAGTGGACCATTCTCATATAATGTGGTGGAAAGATGTACTTGATTAATATTTTTTACAAAGAATATTTTTTTTCTTTTACTTCTGTGATTCTCATTTTCTTTTAACTCAGTTTTAATGATTTTAATTCCTCAGAAGATGCAACTTTGCAAAAAGCCTTCTACTGTTCAGCTGATCAAGAGGCTTGATTATTCAAATTTACTAGGATTAGATGTCAACTTGAGAAATGGAAGGTAATCAAACATTATCTGTTATATGACAAGGTTTAATCTACTTCCATTTCCCCCTTAGTCATACTTTAAAAAAATATACAACAACAACAAACCTCAAGAATGAGTCAATTAATTGGGGCCCATCTACTTGAATTCATTCAAATTAATCAAATGTAAGCAGGAATACCTAGGTATTTTAAATGCATATTTGTATATTACATTTCTTGTAACCAATGTCTGTGAATGTGTTTGTCTCAGCATATAATTTGTTGCTTATATATCACCCCTTGTGCCTTCCCAATAGAAACATCATAGAAGGAGGTTGATTGTAACATTCATATTCCATAATTAACATCTATATGTTTATGCTGTAGCTGGTAGTGCTATACTGATATAACTACTTTGAGTTATCTATATGGAGTTTATTGTTGCACTAGTGTTTTTTTTCCTTATTTCACTGCATGCTCGCTGTTAAAAACTTTTAACACTAATATTCTATATTATCAATGATGATTGAGTTTCTAAACTTTTTTTTTTTAGTGTTTCATTGTTTTACCAAATCATTTATGGTTTTATCTTGTTTTCTAGGCTTTTGTGTCCTTGAAATTGATATTTAGAATTAAATGGAAAATTTCTTTCTAAAACGGTGAAATTGTGAGGGCAAGCCATGTTTCCACTAGGAGAAATGAAAACTTTCAGTTTGTTTTTTCTTGATCAACTTTTCCAAAAGGTTTTTTTTTTTTTTTCATTTTCACAATCTAAACATGCTTTTCAACATGTACCAACAGCATGCATATGTTACTATCAGTGATGACAACCAATAATTTTAAAAGAATGGAAAAAGAGAGTGAGAGAATGTATTCACAACTTATTATAGACTCTTCGGTTGATTAAATTATTTTCTTTGAATCCTTTTATTTCAAGCAATTGTTTGGTCACACTCGCATATCACAATATATATACCATACATATAACATAATAATTTCTTTGAACTTGGGTGTAACAATCTATATTCTTGATGCAACCTGCTTGTAAGAATGTTGATAGTGGTGAATTTGAGGGGGTTACAGAGTTAAACAAGTGGTGCTTGTGTTGTTTGTGGCCATTGGGTATAAAAAGGTGCAAGTAGTACATCTAGTAATCAATACACACTTAAGGCTACTCAAATGGATTCGATAGTAGCATTGCTTTTCTATCAGATTTGGAAATAATGATGGACCACTTGGTTTGATAAAGTATTCAAATCATGGATTAGAAATTAGAAGATAACACCTTGGGTAACCTTAGCCGATTTGGTAGTTCTGCTAAATGCTCGTTCAGTGTTTTATCTTGGATTTGCTACTTTTGCACTTTTATTAAGGAACTAAAATAATATATTTCAGGTGTTCTTTTATTAATGATATTTTCTTTGATGATTATTTCCTGATTTTGCTTCATGCAGATTGAAAGAAGGAACACTCAACATGGAGTTATTACAATTTAAGTTGCGATTTCCTCGAGAAGTATTGCTATGTCGAGTATGTTATTCTCAGCGACTCTTTGGTTACCTTGTTCTAGTTCTAGAGTTATATTCTTGGGTTGAGGTTCTGAATGACATTGGATTTATTTGGCATATGGATGCAATTGTGTGATTTTTCAATCCAAAGGTTGTCGCGATCAACCATTTGTTGGTCATGACTTGAACCTTCTTGTGTTGTGCATGATAGAGCTTAGGAGAGGCGCGTTATCAAACTCAATCTAGTTCAACGTTGGGCGTTTAACTACTACTATGTACTGATGCAAAGATGAATGACTTCTGGGCAGACCTTATGAGAGGGCCTGGATTAGATTACATATATAATTGTGTAATTATGGGCTAGCTAGATTATCTTCTGTCTTTTTTCTGTAGTTTTGTGAAGTAACTATACATCATGTCATCAACATTAAATTTAATATTCAACCTCATAGTTTTCTAGATTCAAGTTATTTATGCAAATATTTTCTAGTCAGATGCTGCTAAGTCTTATTTAAGATATCGTTCAATGATTCAGTGAGATGTTTTACTAATATTTTCTATTTGGTTAGTTATTTTTTGACATCTTGTCATACTTGAAGAGTGACTCTTCCCAAGCGAAATTCCTCCCTTGGTTATTTGTAACTAAAACTCCAGAGATTTCCAAAAAAATTAGGCAAAAACCTTTTCTGGTTTTATATTAAAGCACTTTGGGTACATAAAAAAAATTATATTACGCATATATACAATATTATAATCAAATCTCATAACCATTAACATTAACAATTCACTTAAAAACCACCTATGCCAATAAGCAGCAAAATCCAAACATATCATAATAACTTTTTCGAAAAACACAATGTACTCTCTACTATATTGTCTCTTTGCCATATACCCTACATCTGTGCACCCTTTTCCCACATCTTCAAGATGTTGGTATGATGATGAAAATTGAATCTGTTTTCTCTATTTATTTGTTACCTTTCTTTGAACTAATGCTATTTCTAAATTCTTTTATTCTTATTCAGGTTGGGGATTTTTATGAGGCTATTGGATTTGATGCTTGTGTTCTTGTTGAGTATGCTGGTTTAAATCCTTTTGGGGGTTTGCGATCAGATAGCAACCCTAGGGCTGGGTGCCCTGTTATGGTTTGTATTTTCATTCTTCTTATAGAGAAAGGCGTATCCATTTCAGGATTTCATACCTTTGAACTTTATAATGTGATGTCATGTCATGTTTTTAATGGAAACTTGGGCAACCATTTCAACAAACTACAATAATCTGTGAGTATTCTATGTAAATGGTATTTAGTACATCTATTCCTCTGCAATAATCCCTGAGTATTCTGATTATCCTTTGACTGATGGAAGCAAACCAAATTAACGAATCTTTCTTTTCTTTCACAATCATCATGGGTTCAAATATTCTTTTTCTACATGTTTAGAACTAGTGTTTTGTTATGAATTTTGATGTGTAATGTTGTGTATATTTTGTTTTTGCCTGATCTTGGTCAGTTATGTCACACCGTGCAGTGTCTAATTTGATTATTTTGATTATCTTTGAGCTGATGAAATGAAAGCCAAATCAATGACTCTTCCTTTTCTAACACAATCATTGTGAGTTCAGATATTCTTCTTCTACATCTTTGGAACTAGTGTTTGGTTGTGTAATGTTGCTTGTGTTGTTTATGCCTGATCTTGTGTAGCTGTGTCAGACAGAGGGATAATCTTTTAAATGCAAATTATTAGTGAAAAAATTATGATGTTTTAATTGCAGAACCTGCGCCAGACTTTGGATGACTTGACTCGTAGTGGATTCTCTATCGTAAGTGACTCTTGATTCCAAATTTATTTCCGTTTTCTTGGTCATACTACCACTTTTTGCTATCTGATGTCTCTGCCAGATCTTATGGATATTGTAATCAATATAATGCTCATAGTCTTAATGAAGCCGATTTTCAGCATAATCCTAGCATGGGGATTAGATAATTTACTCCATTTCAACATGCCCCCTCCTATGTGTCATCCTTTGTTTCAGGAAAAGAGAGCATATTGAACAAGGAAAATGAGACTAATAATCATTAAGATATCCATGTTAACTTAGGGCTATGAGGCATTCTATTTGCGGGCATATTTAACAAATGCTTATCATGACACGCATTGGCCGAGTCCTGCCGATCATGAAGAATCACACTTATATACACTAAACATCCAAACATGGTTTATTAGAACAGGGGTATCTAAGTCACATGAACATTTACTAAGGATAAAAGAATAATACTATTATGTTGCCCTGATTACCTGATTTGGTAGGGATCTACTGATGTATCAATTAGTGACCAATATGTACCAGGGATATGCCGCATGGGATAGAAAGTCATTGTATCTAATGGTTCCAGTGAGATATTGGTGATGCATTTCTATTTTGATTGTTTGGTTTAAATTTCAGGAGTTCTCCGGTGGAATCTTTTTATGATTGGTAAAATGAGGCAGGTTGCTGGATATTTTGTGATGAAAATTGTATGAGTTCCTGATATTGACTCTTGGTACCAATTGAGTTTGCAACAACTTGATTTTGTTCTGCTTTCATTGTTTGGTGACAGTATGGTAGCCATGTATGTGTGGACAATTGCTTGAACCACAGGCATTGAATGCACTAGGTAATATAGTAAACTGCCCATGTTATATTGTATTGGGGCTACGGATCAAAATTAGAGTCTCAGGACAATGCTACTCGATCAACGATTTGCAATTTTGGACATGTGAGAGCAAAACTTGTATCAAGAATTAGGGACGAAAATTTTAGAGAAATTGCCAATTTAGGTATTAAATCTGAAAGATTCTCTAAATAATAAGAGGTTAAAAGTTTCATAGAGTTGGTGCTTGAATGAATGGAAAGTAATGAGAAGGAAGCCTTTTATGAGCCTAAACTATTTTTTTTTAAAAATGTTTGGTACAAACTCCAAGAACTAGTTATTTTATCTTAAGTTGTTTTGGTACTATGTGACATCATGTGCTAAAGGCAATTCAAGATCTATACCTCCTAGTACAAATGGTGCAGATCCTATACACTGTGGTAGAGGCAATATTTTAGTGAGGTAATATGCCATTCCATGTTTTTGATATTCAACTTTAAAATCTAGACTTGTTTCTTAGTAGAGCGTTTTTCTTTGTGCTGGGATATTACACTTGAATGAGTATCTTTTCAAAAGGTTAAAAAGTGCTTAGGGTGGAATGCTGAATATTTGATTTGTAGTGCATAGTTGAGGAGCTTCAAGGACCATCTCAAGCACGTTCACGCAAAAGTCGATTTGTGTCTGGGTAATCAATACAATACAAATGTTTGCGAATTTACTTGCTTTCCAAAACTCTTGTCATTATCTTATGCTCTTTGCTTAACAAGTTATACATTTATTAGGTACCTTATTGTCATCTGTATAAAGTTTGTGTTATGTTGAATTCCATGGAAGCATGTGGAACAATGAGTTTATTTTTCATGCTTTATTAGTATAAAATACTCAATGATTGATTATGTATAATCTAGATGGAGATAGATATGCTTGATGTTCCTCTCCTAGGATGTGGATGCCAATAGGGTATACTTCATTGGCTGTTCATTAATCTTAATACCTTTAGTATCAATCTTATACTTGTGCATTTATTCTACAATGTTGTGTCTTGCTCCAAGTGAGCCCTTTTCAATGGTGCATAATCTAAGCACACTTTTCTGTTGCAACATGTCCCCACACGTCATCATCAACAAACAGAGAGATTATTACACAAGCACACTAATAGTAATAACACAATATGCATCTCCACAGATTATACAATCACAATTACAAAAAGCCTACAACAACACATCTCTCATAAATATGAAGTAACATTAGTAAATATATAATAGATCAATTGAATGCGGGAAACATTGTGCAAAGCACCAATACCAATAGTAGTGTTGTCTTAGAGCAACAATAGTAATAGTAACACCTAATTGGTCACCTCAGCTTGATTTGGGAAAGTGTAATGCATCATCTCTTAAGAGAGTTCTGGAAAACTAGCGGCAAGGCTAGACATGAATAAAAGAAGGTGAATGCAATGCATTGTCTCTTAAGTTTACCCATCTCTATATAAATACAAACTCCTACATAAATATCTTTGCAGGTTTATAGGTAATGACTCATGCGTAGCACATATAGTTAGGCATATCACTTAAATGGATCTAAAGGGCTACTTAGTCATAAAGTTGGTAGCATGGTCTATGGCTAAAGTCGACATACTTAATGGGCATAACCCACAATATCTTGTAATGACTCTTATGACCTCTAGTTAGACATTGAGGCCCTAATTGTCACGGACCATGTTACCACACACACACACACATCATCTCTGATAGGTAGCACTTACCATGACAAACCTATAATATCTTTAATGTAGTCACAAGTTAGTTTTTAGTAAATACCACAACTCCAACATATAATATTCTTGAAGATACATGATCACCCATCTCATATTTCCATGACAAACCTAGACATTGAAGGCCCTAATTGTCATGGACCATGTGACCACACACATCATCTCTAATAGGTAGCACTTACCATGACAAACCTATAATATCTTTAATGTGTAGTCACAAATTAGTTTTTGGTAAATACCACGACTCCAACATATAATATTCTTGAAGATACATGATCACCCATCTCATTTTACCAGTTTACTAATTCATCTCGTGGACTATGTATAATAGGTATATTATTTCTTATCCATGGTAAGGTAAATATTTGCAAATGATATGTTAGAATCATGTAACAAAAATAGTGTCTGAAATCAACTAGTACTCTAAATATTTGTTATTTTTTGTAAAATTGGAGGCTAAGAAAAATATAGTCAATACAGAGTTGTAAAGTGGGTAAACCAAAATTGTTTGTATTATAATCTTATTTAAAAATTTAAGGGTCAACAAATGTTATGATTCACATTTTAGCACATATAATAACTTTTTTTATTGCTTGTAATTAGTCACACACATATATCTACTTTGATATATTTTATATTTATTTAAAGCTAATAAGCCTCTAATTAGTGAATCACTTGAGTCAAATCTATAGAGAATGAATAATGTTGTTTGTTTGGTGGGTTGAAGCCCTCACCTATTATAGATAGCGATATAACATCACCCAAAATGATTACCTCATGCGACATATGAGGTAAATATTGAATCCAGATAGTCCGTGCGTGGGCAAAAGCTCTAGTCATATAGATAGGCTCAGAGCACTCCCTTTTTTTTAGCATGATTCATCTTTAATAATAGCCACATGTTCATTTAAGAGTGACCCCTTCAAATAGTGCGCCATTATAGGAATAATTACATTTGCATGCTGATTTTGTTGCATGGGAATTTTGTTTATGTGGACATTAGTGGTTAGGTTGCATGGGAACAATGTTTGTTGGAACATTTGTGTACTTTTTTCATTCTCTAAGTTTGTCTTAATCCAAAAAGCCTCATTGTAGATCTTTTTGAATTATGATAGTTTTACTGAATGGATTAACTTATGGTTTCTTTAAAGATGTATTTCTTCTTGCCTCTGTGGTTTTAAGTAAGGTGGATTTCTTCTCACTCTTTTGTAGTCTCCTTCAAAGTTATCCTTTTTCTCTTTTTTGGTCTATTTTTTGTAAGGAGAAAGCTCTTTGATAGTGTCATGCTGATTACTACCTTATCAAGGACTCTTGTCTGTTTTTTTGGTTAAGCTGCATAGTTTTTTGCTGTCTATAATTATAATGACATGCCAAAATCCATGTGTCCTAATTGCGCCATAATGAAGATTCTTAAAAGTGATGATTGTAATCTTTTCATAATTATTTTCAATCACACCTTCTGCTTCATTTGTCTTTAATACTGTTATTCTGACTCGTTCTCTATTTTGCAGCCATGCACATCCAGGGAGCCCTTATGTTTTTGGACTCGCTGGAGTTGACCACGATGTGGAGTTCCCTGATCCAATGCCTGTAATTGGTATTCTAATACTTCCTTTGACATTTTAAACCTGTCTAATTGATTGTTGATTTTTGGATTCTCTGCTAGCCTCTTGATTCTGGTTTTAATTACTTTATTTGATCAAAAGATGCTTTAATATCTGGTTCCTGGATCCATATAGTTCTGATAAGTCCCGGGAGGCAGAATTCATTGCCATTGTTTTAAATGCCGGACTGCCTAGGTGTTTCATCAAGGAATTGCTTTGCCTAGTTGCTAGTTGGTATATTACTTTTGTGCGGATACAACTCTTGTCTTTCTATTCTTTTTGGGAACCAGACATTCCTACCACAGGGCCAAGCCTATCGCTACATTGAACGTAATTCACAAGTAAATGAATCAGAACTATGTCCTCTGTTCCTCTCTTTTAACCCGTTGGTGGAGATACAATGCACTTTAATTTGATATCTTCACCTATAGGGGCCCTATTAGACAATTCTTTAAGAACAACACATGCAAAAATAGAACATTTGGGTGGCCTAGGTGGCCCACGCAGACCATATAGGGGACTTACCTAGGTTGCTCAAGCAACTGATTCAAGTGGTGGCCTGCCTAGGTGATGCCCAAGTGACCCAGGAGAGTCAAAGAAAGTAATCATAATTTTCCCTATTATTCCACCCGACACCCCTTCTCTTGAGCGCCCAAGTGACCCAGGAGAGTCAGAAAGTAATCATAATTTTCTCTATTATTCCACCTGACACCCTTCTCTTGAGCCTTTCACCCTACGTGTTTTTCTCATCTCTTTTTTGACCATTGTTTTTCATCTTATGCGCTTTTCATCTCTTAAAAAATGCATTGTTATTGTTGTACTTAGTGCTTATAGATTATCACTTTTTTATTTGTAATTGTAAACTTATTTTGATTAAGGATACTAGGGTCACGATTCATTAACGAACCTAAATGTTACATGACAAATAAATATTTTTTAAGCTCTGAAATTTAGTGAATATCTTGCTCTGGAATTTATAAGCCATATATAATCTTGATTGTTTGTTGTATTGGCATGGACCAAGTTATTGTCACACATCGCTCTATGTGATCCAACACGGTGATGGGAGATGCCTATTATTTTCCTTTAATTTAGTTCTAAACACCATTTTGCATTGTAAATTCTAGAAAACACTGTTACATGTTTGAAATTGTCTCCAAAAAAAATTGGAAAACTATCTTGCATTTAACTATTTTATTAACTTAATATCAAGGAGGGACTTTATTGTTTGAGCAAAATAACACAAACAGATCTAAATAGAATAACTGCTTCAAATTAAATAGGTTGATCATGAAGCATTGCATGCTTTATTTTTAATTTCCTATTTCATTTGACTTGACTAATTTAATCTAGTCCAAATGGGTTTATTGTGAACCCTTAAATAAGGCGTTTCAACCTTTAGTCTAAGATATATTATTTATAAATAATGCTTTTCTTATCCTCTCTTATATATTTTTTTATTTTCTTTTGGATAAGTAAAATTGTATAAGTTGTATCAAACGGTACAAAATGAGGCTTTACACGTTTGATAAAGTATCATATCAGAGTAGACACCTAAAGTCTTGTATACATGGAGCTGTGCACCTTGTATATCCTCTCAACATCTAACTATCCCTTGCCAAAGAAACTACTATTTCGGGCCCTCCATACATAATGGATCATAGATGACAAGGCTAGAGGACGTGCCTTTATCAAAGTCCTACTCCCACAGTAATGCTGCTCGAAGACTCGCATCGTCCATCGATAGGTTGACATCTCCTGGCGCATATGAAGCCAATCTCTGATCCTTCGCCATAGCTACGTAATAGGGGGGCACCCGAAGAATAAGTGCTCCTGTGTCTTCACCAACTGACCACAAAAAGTGCACTACAAGTAGTCCTGTCGATCTCTAGTGGGAAGTCAAGTCTACACCAACAACAAGAAAGTGATTGCATGTCTGGGCTGTATGTCTTCCATAGGTCCGAGCCCACGACTTCTTAGGAGCAGGATGCTTGAAGAAGTCGTAAGCCCTAACCACCTCATCATCCTATGTAAGTCAATCTGCCAATCACTATCGAGTAGCCTCTAGTGATCATCAATGGGGAATCCGAACGGACTATATGCCACTCCCAAATGTTGATGTGAATCAAGTAGGTACGATGTACCCACTTGATCCAGAGTGCGTCCTTCTCTTGTCTACGCCACAATACCTTTGCTAGGATAGCTAAATTTCAGGCTCGCAAGTCCCCAACCTGCAATCGTCCTTCGGTTTACACATATCTCCCCAATTTGCCTTCGTCCTTTGGTTTACACACATCTGCCCATAATACAGGAGGATGTTTGGACGCCCAATGAAAGACCTACAAATACTATAGATGCGATCGACGATGCCTAGAGGTAAAGGTTGTACCTTGCCAGCGTAAGATAGCGTCTTCCGTGGCCCGACATTGATTCGACGGATCAAGGAATCCAGCAGGTGGGTGTAATATGATATCCGAAGACGCACAACTATTGGAATCCCTAGATGTCGAAAAGGCATGGTGCCCTCTAGAAAGCCCATGATGGAGAGAAGCCTCAGCATCGTGTCGTCAACTCCCGGCAGTTAGATGCTCGATTTTAGGTGATTAACTTGAAGTCTAGCAGTCTCCCCAAAATCTTGCAAACATGTGGTCAAGGTCCCGACGGATGCAACATTTCCTATGCTAAAAAGTAGCAAATCATCCTTATGTTTCCATCATAAGTTTGTTGTTTGTCGAACACAATTCATACTACATTGAGTGTTATCAAAGTCAACATTGACACTTGTTTTTCATGCTATGTTATATTTAACGGTGAAATTATTAAGTTGTGTTGAAGTTCCCTCTACCTTCATTTATTATCCATTGATTTAAAGTTATGTTTTACACCTTGTATTATATGATATTTATAAATAGTCCTTGTATTTACAATTAGGTCTTTGGTGTTTCTATTAATTCTAGCAGAAAGGTAGAATGGGAACTCAATGTGTTACAAATAGGCTTAAATGATTAATGTGTAGGATCGAAAAACGCTAGAAGGGGGGGGGGATGAATAGCGCTCGTGACTAATTCGTTCGTTTTAAAAGAATTGAGTAAATGCAACGGAATAAGAACAATTAAAGAAAACAATGACACAAGTTGGTTTTATTTGGTTGGGAGCTTGTGACGACTCTTACTCCAAAACCCATACTTGTTGAGTGTTTACTTTGGGCAATTCACTATCAATCCGAAATATTACAAATTAAAGTACAATTAATTAAGTGTAGTAAAAGTATACCAACAACTAAGAAATCTGGAATCGGAGCTTTAGGTTGTCAGAACAGTGTTATGACTTTGCCGGAATGTCTTTTGAGCAGCACACAACACACAGAAGAAGACTTGCAAAAATCTGATGTGTTTTTTTTGCCTCTACTCGAACCAGGCTTAAGTAAGCCATTGAGGGCGTCTCCAACCTCCATAGGAGGCGCCTTCAGCGGGGATACTTATCCCGATTTCGTAGTGTCGATAAGCTCCGTGGCGTCTGCTGCTTATCCACCCGAAGGCGCCTCTAAGCTCCATGAAGGGCACCCTCCATCTAGCGTTCAAGGCGCCTTCCATCTCCTTGGAAGGCGCCTTCGCGTCTTGCTGCGCGAGGCTTTCGACCAAGGCACTCGAGGCACCTCCAAGCTCTATGGAGGGCGCATCGGGAACTGTTCATCCGAGGCTTTTAAGTCCTTTTCTCTCCCTGCAAGATGCGTTAGTCCAAAATACAAAACATATCTTGCAAAATAGAGTTAGCACAATAAAATATGAAATAATAAGTTATTTTAACAGTCTCCGGACTATCCTCACCTACTCCTCTCAAGAGAGTTTACCTGTTGCCAGACCGGTCCTCCAGACCGACTGAGCTTTTGCTCCGCGTCCGAGTCTTCAGGACTTTTCTGTTGGACGTCCGATTCCCGATCTGTCTAGTCTTCCACCTGGTTCGCGACCACCTGGATTTTCACCTGGAGTCTCCAACTCTAGGATTTCGCCTAAATATTCTCGACACGCCAAGACTTTTTGCTTAGGGTTACCACCCCTTAGGTTTTTTACCTGCTTAACCGCAACTAGGACTTTTGCCTAAACAACTTAGGACTTTTCCTGCAAGCTCAATCAACCTTGTTGATCACAAGACAATTTAACTTTGAACCTTTTGACATAATCAAAACACATGTTCGATCGTCTAGTGCTCCTTGCACCAACATAATGTACCACAACATTTACCATTTATTTTAAATTTAGTACATTTTTTTTTTAATTTTTTAAAATATAACACCATATTATTTTTGTTTCAAATATATCATAATTAATAATTCTTCCCATTGTTAAATTGGATGACATGTTGATGATGTGGTACAATGACATATTAAAAAATATTCATCATTGTCCTTGGATTCATTACATTATTGTACTAATAACAGGTTGTTCCCGAAAGAAACATGTTGTAGGGTCAGACCAGCAATGATCGCTACATCTCCATGAAAACTTGAGTATAGTGTTAAATATACAAGAGTTTTCACACCATACGTTGAATAAGAACAAATATTATAGGAAAATTAATTGTCTAATATTTGGAATATGGAGCCTAGGAACACTCATCGATAAAACAATAGAGGTAGTATACACGATGATGAGGAGAAGAATTTATTTGTTGTACATACAAGAGGTAAAATAGGTAGGAGAGAAGACAAAAATGCTAGGGAATTCTATTTTTAAGTTATGGTACACACGGGAAGGAGTAAAATAAAAAAATGATTATTGTAGATAGTTCGCTAAAGGGTGAAGTATAAGAGTAGTTAGAAAGGAGGATAAGATTATAAGTCTAAAGATAGTGGTGACAAAAGAAACTATTAATGTAATTAGCTTATATGAGCTCAAGTAGTATTAGATGAATATACTAAATCTAGGCTTTGGGATGACCTAGATAAGATATTACAAAATATTTTATCAAATGAAATGATTTTAATAGGAGGAGATCTAAATAGACATGTACGAGTGAAAAATGAGGAATATGATAAGGTGCATTAGGATTATAGGTTTGGAAAAAAGAAATGAAGGAAAATTATTTTGGAATTTGCGATAACATATATGACTTTATACTAACTAATTCGTTTTTCTAAGAAAAGAGAACGTAACGTTTAAAAGTGAGAATAATAAGTCATAAATTGACTTTCTTATGATTAGGAAGAATGATAGAAAATTTATAAAGATTGTAAGGTCATCTTTAGAGAAAACTTAGCTACCTAACATAGGTTAGTAATGTTCGATATACACCTCAAGCATAGTATCAATAGAAGGAAAATTTACACAACTCTTACAATTAAGTGGTAGAAGTTAAAGGATGAAAAATTAAACATATTTAGGGAGAGGATAAGAGTAAGGACGGATACAAGAATTAGAAGTGGACTAGGCTGATCCTAATTTGACCGAGTCTGTCAAAGACGTCGTAGAAGAGGTCCGAGTTCACTTAGCACGAGCATATTACCATCTTGCCTTTTCTTATATTTTATCAAATTTTATTTTTTTATCGAATGGATTTTTTTTTCATTATTTATGAAATTATTAAATTAATTTATCGGTAACGATATTTAATTTGTAGACGTTGAAAATTTGGGAGCCATGGCAGAAGGCCTGGCCATTGATGCCGGTGTTAGAGATCATGCCGCCAACAATGAGGTAGAGGTAGTTTATCCACGAGCACGACGCGAGGTCATGCTCGAGTGGATATATATATTTTTATTTTATTAGAACAAAAAAAAACAGAGTAATTGTTGGCTCTGCATTGTATTTAAGCTGATAAGAAGTTGCTGACACCAAATTGAAATGTACTTGTAGAAACATTTTGTCCTCAACGATTGGTTGGATAGTAGATCTCCTCGATTCTGCTCCTGCCCATCCCAATTCCCTTTCTTTTCCATCGGATTGAATTGACTACTTCTCAATTCGTCGCTATGTTGTTGGGTCTGAGGAAGAGAATAGCTGCTAGGCGCAAGAAGGAAATGGGGGAACAGATGAAGGCCCCTTCCCCTTCCAATCCTCCTCGAGGTATCTTCTTTTTCTTCCCTTTTGGTTTACTCTTTTGCCTTTGTCTTCGGTTCATGGCATTGGGCGATTTTGATAGATGCTGAGCAACGCGAGGATCAGGTGCCGCACGAGAGGCGGATAGCAGTGCTGACATTTTCTTTTGCCCTAATTTTTTTTTGGTGCGGAGAACCAGAACCTTTATCCTCTAAAGAGTGGTTTGGATCTGACATTGCTGATAGTGCAGTGGAGAGCTCGAAGAACCTTAAAGATGAGTACTTGGTCGAGGAGGATGAGCTGGAGTTGGCTCCATCAGGAAAGGAAGTAGCTCTTTGGTCGAAAGATGAATCAACCGTTGAATTCGATGAAGTAGCTGAATCTGAGAAGGAAAACTCGAAACCTGCCGAGGAATCAACTATATCCGTCAACAACTTGTAAATACGGAAGCAACACATGTTTTTTCTTTTCGTGTTGGACTTTCTTTTTTTCCCTTGGTACTTAAAAAAAAAAATGTGGAACCGCCACATCAACAACCCCCTTAGAGCTGGTCCCACGGATATGGAGGGAGGTAAATATAGGTACACAACTGAAAGCGCATGGCCGGGACGCTAACCCCAGGTATTGACATCATGAGGATCGAACATTGGACCTCTCGGCTATGAAACCATGCGTCCCCAGCTGTGCTACGCCCTTACTTGGTACTTAAGCATGGCTGGGCTATAGGACATCCCTTCTTAAGATCCGTCCTTGGGTAGGAGTATAAGTATTAGAAGAAATACACGACCACTCGAATATAATTTGGGATAAGATATGACGTTAAAGTTAAAAATAGTAGTCAAAAGTGCACTGTCAGTCAACGAGACGTGCACCACAAGTAAAGAATCTTGGTGTGGAATGAGAAAGAGTGAAGAAAAAATGAACAACCTATAAAATATTATACACTTGTAATAAAGAGGAAAACTTAAAAAAATATAGCTAAGAAAGAGGCCAAGAAAGTAGTGAGTGAAGCTAAGAATAAAACTTTTGAACGCTTATATAAAAAATTGAATACAAAAGAAGGGGAAAGAGATATTTACAAAATAGCTAAAGCGAGAGAGATCTTATCCAAATAAAGATTGATGGAAGATGTATTTTTATTAACTTTGTAATAAAGATTTAGGTGACCAACTTAACTTAGGTGGTTTAAGTATGTCAAATGAGTTTATCATAAAATTCAAACTTCAGAAGTAAAATAAATTTTAAATGGGATGCAGAATGAAAATGTAGTTGGATTAGATGATATTTCGATAGAGGTATAAAAGTGTCTAGAGATAAGGTATTAAATAACTTACAAGTTATTGAATTTGATATTGAAAATGAAAACAATACTTAAAGAATAAGAACTCTAGTTCCCTTATATAAGAACAAAAACGACGTATAAATTATGCAAAGTATAAGGGTATTAAACTAATACCATGAAACTTTGGGAAAAAGTAATAGAAAAAAACTAAGGAATGTAACCACGATAATCTAAAATCAATTTGAAATTATGCTTGGAAGGTCAATAATAGAAACTTACGCAACTAATTGAAAAGTATCGGGAATAAAAGTAAGACTTACACATGGTATTCGTTTACTTAGAAAAAAAAACTTATGATAGAGTTCTAAAAGAAATTATATGGAGAATTTTAGAAAAGAGAGGTGTTAGCATAATGTATATTGAACTAGTTAATAATATATATGAGGACGCTATGACAAGAGTGAAGACTTCAAGCCGATTGATCGAAGCGTTTCCATCAAGGATCAGTTCTAAGTCTCTATCATTTTATTCTAATCTCAAGATATGGTACGGTGGTGTATTTTATTTGTAGATTGTTTTAGTAGATGAGATACATAAAAGATTAAATGCTAAACTCGAATTTTGACGGGAAATGCTAGAAGTGAACGATTTTATACTTAGTAAAGACAAAATATATGAAATTTAAATTTAAAAATATTAGACGTAATGAGACAAATGTTAAGATATAAGATGACGAGTTATCTGTAAAACTTTAAGTATTTAAAATCATTTTTGTAAAAGGATGAAGAGATTGAGAGATGTCTTACATATATTTTTTGGATAAGTAAAAATTTAGTATAACCAAACCAAGATCACAACAAATTATTGTAGGATCGATGACGTGCTAGAGGGGGGGGGGTGAATAACACTCGTGCCTAATTCGTTCGTTTCGGAAAACTCCGAATAACACAGTGGAATAAAGAAAAGAAACAAACACAATCGCTAATAGGTTTCTTTTACTTGGTTCGGAGTCTGTGACGACTCCTATTCTAAGGCCCGCGATCGTTGATCGCTTACGTTGGGAAATCACTAATAGCTCGGAAATTCTTTACAAGTAAACAATTACAAGTACAAAACTAAACAAAGCATACTGACAATATAAGGATGAGTAAAAGAGTCATCGATTGTCGGAGGAGCAGTTGAGCGTTGTTGAAGGGTTTCGGAGCAGCACATAGCGCAAGTAGCCTGATTTTTGGTGTCCCTGAAGTGCTGATCGAGACCCCTTTTTATAGCCTCTTCAAACCTGATCCAGATCATTTGATCTTGGGATCAAGTTTTGACTCGACCCTGATCGGTTGACCGATCCCTAGGTTCGGTTGACCGAATTTACTGAATCCACTCGGCCTTCCGTCCAGATGTAGTCTCTCTAGATGAGCCTTGGTCCGATTGACCGATCCCTCCGTTCGGTCGACTGATCTGCTGATGGTCTTCGCCTTATCTGATCCGATCAACCTGGCTCGATCCGGTCACCGCTTATCCTCGGTTCGGTCGACCAATCCCGAGGTTCGGTCGATCGATCCCTCGATCGAACCTGGTCTAATCTCTGGAAATCTGATTCTGTTGTACTCGGGTTCGATTGACCAATTCGGCCGTTTGGTCGACCGATCCGACCATTCGGTCGACCGATAAGGCTAAGTCTGACCTTGCAAAACTTAATAGTTTCTTGTAAAACTGAGTTAGACAAATAGCAATTAATATGTAAATAAATAACTTGACAACTTTCGGGCTGTCCAATTCTGATTTCGGATTTCCTTCGGAAATCCTTAGTCGAACCAACACCTACTGTTCCCTCAGCGGGGAATGCGTCCTTACCTACTACTCTCAGAAGAAGTTAGCTGTTGCCAGATCAGTCCTCCAGACCGGCTGGACTTTTGCTCAGTGCCCGAGGCTTCAGGACTTTCTGCTGGACGTCCGCTCCACAACTCGTCCAGACTTCTACTTGGTCCGCGACTCACCAAGACTTTCCACCTAGGGTTACCACCCCTAGTACCTAGAGTTACCTCCCCCTAGGGTTTTCTATAACCTAGGGTTACCGCCCTCTAAGACCTAGGGTTATCTCTCTCTAGGGTTTTCCATAACCTAGGGTTACCATCCTCTAGGACCTAGGGTTACCTCCCCCTAGGGTTTTCCACTTGCCTAATCGCAGTTAGGACTTTCCATTACCTAGGGCTACCACCCCCTAGGACTTAGGGTTACCTCCCTCTAGGGTTTTCCACCTGTCTAGAATCGACTAAGACAACTTAGGACTTTCCTGCAATCTCAATCAGCCATGTTAGATCACAAGACAACTTAACTTTGGATCCTTTGACATAATCAAAACTCAGATTCAATCGTCTGGTGCTTCCTGCATCAACAATTATTAGATGAGAGTAAACACCCAATGACCATTATACATAAAGTTGTACATTCTTGAAGATCCTCTCTATATCTAACTGACCCTCACCAAAGAAGCTACTGTTTCTATCCCTCTAAACAAAATGAATCATAGATGGTAAGGTAAGATGACGAGCTTTTGTCAACAATCGACTCCTACGATAGTCTCCCAAAGACTCTCATCATCTGTCGATAGGTGGACATCTTCTATCGCATATGAAGCATGTTTATGATACGTCAGCATAACTTCACAATAAGGGGGCATCTGAAGAAAATGTGCTCCTTTGTCTCTAGTATTCGTCTACAAACTGTCTCTAGTGGGCTAACCTCTAGAATGTGACCACATGACTCAGTTGTAAGTAGTTCTTCCACACTATCTGGCCCATGACTTCTTAATAATATGCCTAAAAAAATAATATGCCTTAGCCACCTTGCCATCATGCCGATCAAACCAATCTGCTAGCTTCTATCCAGCAGCCTCTGGTGACCTAGCAGTCGATAATATAAGATCCCTTATATGAAGCAGATGCTTGATCAGGAGAATCTTTGTGGGCCACCTCCTAAGTTCATAGAATACAAGAATGATGATTGAAATGGAGAAAAGTGTCAGGTGCTCTTTGTGATTGTAATGTAACTCTAAGATTTAAAGGAAAGTTTTATAAAATGACGGTTAGACCTGCTATGTCATATGAAGTAGAATGTTGGGCTATGACTCGAGCATGAGCAGAATATGAGAATTGTAGAGACGAAAATATTAAAGTGGATATGTGGACATATAAAAATGGATATATAAAAAATTGAAATATTAGAAAGTCGAGGTTGCACTTATTGAGGAAAACTTCGGTAAACATATTTAAGATGTTATGAACATGTACTGAGACGATCAATAAATGTTTGTTAGGCAATGTGAAATTATGACAAATGTGCACATCAAACGAGGAGGATATAGTAGGGGATAAAGTCCGATGTCGTAGAAGGATCCATAAAGTTGATCCCACCTAGTGGGATATGACTTAGTTGTTGTTGTTGCATTGTCCTTGAGGTTGTTCCCTTCACCATCTTTTTCCCAAGTCATAGTGTCTCCATCATCTTTTTCATTAGTGAGCAAAATCACTCATCTCCTATCAACACAATTCACATCCTCACCCTTGTCCTTAGTGCCTCCGCATCTTTCCTTTATCCCCATTGATGGAGACACCTCCATGTAGATAGTGACTTAAGGAGGGCAATCGTCCTTGTGAATGTGGTGGCCAAATGCAATGCGGTTGAACTTCTAGAGCTTTTCTATGCTGCTGCTGAGGTTGTATTTGAGGATGTATTGTGCTGAGTTTGTATTTGAGGATGTATTTGACAAGGGAGAAGATGAGGTCATACTAGCGAGATGCAACTAGGATGTATGAGACAACAATGAGGATGCGTGAGAGAGCAAGGTTGATGCTTGTGGAATTGGTAGGGGAGAGTTAAGGTGGAGGTGTGAGGGAAAGAGGGAAGGGAGATTCAGGGAAGGGTGAAGGAGGGGAAGCAAGAGTGGACTGATAGGTTTGAGAAGAGGATATGGAGGGAGTGAAAGGAAGCATTGGAGGAAGTCATTTCCGTCGTAGGTGAGTGGAGGAAGGCAGGCGAACTATTAAAGAGGGATTGTAAGACAAGTGATTTGAGGGCATCAATGATGATTCCAAAACATTAACCTTGATCATCTCCACAATCCCACTTTGAGGGAGCTGAGGTTTCAAGGAGCTTTGGTTGGACTTGAATTGCCCTTGCTTCATCAAGCTCTCCAGCTTTCCAAGGAAGTTTGCGATGACTCAACACTTAGGCTTCTTGATCTTAATCTCGTTAATCTGCTTCAATATGATCTCAAAGTTTGGCGATTCTAGCCGATGGAGGGTGGAGCTTTGTCAAGAGAGCATTCCTAAGTTCCATTAATTCTCAATCTCGAAAGACGTGGTGCTTGCATACAATGGGATCTTTGGGAACTCTTGTGGTAGGTGGGCTAGGGTTAGTGGTCGGCTTTGACTAGAGGGATTGCGAGCAAATAGGTTTAATTTGTATGCTAGTTTTTACAATATATATATATATATATACATGATAAAGTGCCACATCATTAATTTAATAGTGACATTGAACAAACTTTAAGCTGTGACGTATTTGAAGCAAAAATAACACAATATGCTATATTTGAAAAAAAAGTGTATGTGCTAAATTTAATTAAGTGGTAAATTCTGTGCTATATTAATTAATTTACTCAAGAATCTTTTAACAACTTGGCTAGCTAACCCTCTAACTAATCATCTTCATTGGGTTACACATTGAAGTTTTGTCTTCACTTGGAGCATTAGATTAGAGGCTATGTACATTGATGCTTGGTTGTTACTATGGATTGAAATACCCTTTCGTGTCGAGCGGTACAGATGGTTTTTACCATTCTGTCGGGGAGCGAAATTGACACAGTGCGCTCCCCAATTTCACGTTTGTCATCAGTGTGTCACATGCGCGGGTCGCGCGATAGAAGTTGGTTAGAGGTATCCTAGAGGTGTGGCGAAAAGCGTTGCGGGACGCTTTTGGTGGCGACGAAAGCGTCGCGGGATCGCTTCTGGTGGCATTGGAAGTGTCGCGGAATGTATCTGACATCGCCAGAAGCGTCGCAGGAGCCTCTGATGCCGCTAGAAGCGAATTAAAATTGCGATTTATTTAATTCAAACAATTCTCAATTTAAGTACGGTATTTTAAATAGACTTTTATAAGCCCTAATTAAATTATCCCAATAAAATATAATAAAAATATATTTAAAATTTAAAAAGTTAATAAATTTTATTAATTGATATTTTGAAATTATTTTTATTGTTTTAAATTTTATTTAAAAATTCTATTTTCTTAAAATTCAAATGAATCAAATTTATATTTTGATATTTTTTTATTATTTATTTTGTAATTTTTTTGTGTTTAATGTTTAATTGATATTTTAATATTTTTTTATTATTTTAAATATATATTATTTAAATTAATAATTAAATAAATAAATAGTTAATTTATATAATTATTATATATAAAGGAACATCTTTTGAAGGGGAACTTTGACGCAACAGTAAAGTTGTTGCTTTGTGATCAAAAGGTCACGGTTCGAATCTTGGAAATAATATCTTGGCAAAAGCAGGGTAAGACTGCGTACAGTGGATCTTTCCCCAGAACCCCGTATGGTGGGAGTTTCGTGCACCGGACTGTCTTTTTCTATAAACTAGTATTTTTATATTAATTTATATAATTATGATTATTTAATTTGGTTGTTGGAGAGCTATATAGTTGACATAAGCAGAATGTTATGAGAACCAATACTTTCATCTGGTTCACGTCACTCCTTTTGGTATTGATAAGGTAACATATTATAATGCATCAATTTTAATTCGAGTTATTGCTAGATCAATTTTCTTTAAAAAAAATTATATTTAATTGTTATTTCTAACGATATTAAGTTGTTTAATAATGGAGAACTTATATAAAATCAATATACAACTTATTTTCAAATTATACATAATATTTATCTAGTAATTACTATATATAAATAAAAAAAATACTAAAACCATATCGGCACGGCACAATATGATACCGAGACTATATCATTCGGGTTTGAGGCCGAAACCTCGGCATGGGTCGAAATTTTAAACCTTGGTTGTTACAATACAACTTCATTGGCCCTTTAAGAGCACTTGTTTGACAACTGTAGTCTCCATCTTCTTCTTCTAGAGAATTAGATTACTTCTTAAAAGAGCAAAGTAGTTTGATATAGAGATTCTATCTATGGGAAAACCTATACTATCAGCATTAGTGTATCATACAGTTAGAAGGTTACCTCAATGCAATCATTTGTGATTCACCTAAGGAACCTTCTAAAGTACTATTAATTCGAGATCTGAGTAGGCAAACAGGCTTACATAGTGTTAAATTGAGTTCAAAATTAGGGAATGTAAATTCCACTTTATTATATGATAAACCATGTTTACTTTCTGAAAACATAAAGCTGTTTAATAGATTTTCTCCAACTATCTGGAAAATACTGTGATGGTGACTCTTGTAATCTCAGGCTCTTGGGAGGTTGTTTGATTGTCATGCAGAGGAACATTACTCTTCATATCTCAGATGTTGAATTTCGAGTAGTTTGTTTGTTATTCATCATATTACTTTTTCTACTTGATCTTTAATTCATTTTCTTCTAAATTCTAACTGGAACATGCTTGAAATTAGGGATCTCTCATTCTGCAAAGGGTTATTGCATGATCTCAGTCCTTGAACCAATGAAGACATTTTCAGCTGAAGACGGTCTTACAGAAGAAGCAGTAGTTACAAAGCTTCGTACTTGTCGATATCATCATCTATATCTGCACACTTCGTTAAGACATAATTTGTCAGGTGCTGTCTTAGTATCTTTTTGTTAAAATGTACTCTTTGTCCTTGAGAGAGGTTTATTTGAGAATGCATAATTTGTTTAACATATTTTTGATCTAATCATCTCTTTGATCTAACCAGAATTCTTCTATAGAAATTTACTTTTTTACCAAAAAAGAATGATTCTTTCTCATTTGCCACTCTTCCCTATTTGGGCATCATATAGATTTGGGAGGAGAAATATTTTAGTGTCTTTATTTTTCCAGTTTTGGAGAGAAAATCTAAACTTTAGTGATGTCTTAAGTGTTCACTCAATTATAAACTAAGTTCGTCATGCTATATAACCATTTAATTTTACATCTTTATCTATTTTATAGTGATAGATGAATTCTGAACTAATTTAGGATTTTTGGTATTCATGATAACATTAATGGGCATTCTTGCATTGCCAAATACAGATTGAGATTCAAACCTCTTTTAACGTAGAGAACCACCCACAGATGGTCTTCTGATGGTAAAAAATGAACTATCATTTTTATACAGAAGGTCCTTCTCAGTCTTACTGTATATTTTCCTCATCCATCTGTTTCATTGTTCATGTTTTCCTCCTCTCTCAAGTCTCTCAGGATTTACCTTTTTTTTGTTATTTTATTTCCTCCTAACTTTCATATACTTCAGGGGAAAAATATTGATGTATTGAGAGAATATACTATGACTCAAACATCGTGACCAATAACTAAGTATATTGACGTATAACATTCATTACTATAACCTTAAACGATAGTATAAGAATCGGACCAGAAATTGAATTAAGAAAAGCTCTAGATGACTAGTTTGTTAGTCAAACCAATGGGTCAATTACTCAATTTGTTGAATTTCACTTCAAATTGAAAAATCAATCCAGACAAGCTAACTGACAATTGAGAAATGAGAATTTGACTAAATATAAATATATCTGTTATAAAACCAAACAAATGAATATTGAAGTGCGAAAAAGTTCAACAATTAGACAATGTTAATTTTTATAATGTAACATGACCATAATAATATGAATTGAAAAAAGACCTAACAGAGAATGGAAAGACCCCACTCTACTATGTGTCAGTTGGAATTTGAAAACTTGAACCTTGGAGGGGTGCATCCAATTTCTACAAAAGGTCATACGCTTACCCAAGCAGTCCACACGGCCGACCCATAGCTATCTATAGAAAATTAAATCAGGAACCAACAGGCGACCTCATGGGAGGGTATTTTCTCTCGGCTTCATCAGGAATCGACTCTTGCCAATTTCTACAAATCTACCATGACGACCAACTTGGCTATACCCGGTGGGCTTGGAGGGGTGCATCCAAATTGCTTATGAAAGTGTGGCAATAAAACAACAATAGAAAACTACAAGTAGCATTTTGCCTAATGACACATAGAGCTTTTTATCAAGCTTGTTAATTTTTTTTTAGTTTGATAAAATGTAGTTTGTTATATTCCAGAATTTAATTGTGATTTAGATAAATGATAGCAATGAGTGAGTCTTAAAGGCATTATATTTGTATTTTATAGATGAACTAAATTGTTTAATAGTTGTTTTAGTGTTTTTGGTTCCCATTGGAGGCTAATCAAAGGTTAATTGGTTAATTAAGCGTAGGAATCAGGTGTGGTTGATTTAATTTTTCTTTGCACTCACATGTAAATTGAAGTTTTGTGGCTGATCGGTTGTAGACCAAGTTGAACCAAAATAGATTGTTTCGGCAGACTTCTAGGTTTAGTTGGGGTTAGGGTTTTGGGTATTTCAAATGTCACAACCTGAATGACTCCCTCCCTATTTGTCAGCTAATTCAATCATTATTATCTGTATGTTATGTTTGCCCATGTGACATTGAGATAAAAATTGGATGCACATGGCTCAACTTGAAATACGAGTACAGATTATCAAAATAAAATTGTTTAAAATACACCTGGCTGTTAAAAAAAGATAGAATAGATAATTTTTCTACTGGAAAAATATATAAAAAGCAAAAAATAAAGAAAATGCTTGATTCCACGCGGATGAAAAACTCCAATTAACTCGATAACAATTTGTCTTAGAGCAACTCTAGTGATTTGACACCTTCAACACTTACCTTTCTTAAATCTAGAGGCAAGACAACTGAGATGTTAGTCAGGGAAATAGCTGATAGGATAATACTGTTGGACCCCGTGAGTGTTTTGATGTGATCAACCAAGTTAGGTTAGATCCTGCTAGTTATCTCATCCCCGTGTCTAAGTGTGCAGGAACTTAGAAGCGCAGGAAGTCGAGCAGAAGACGCAGCTAGCGAGAAGGATGGCACGGGAAGGGAGCCAACGGGCTCGGTGCTTCCGAAGGACGAGAGAGCTGCGGAAGAGTACATCAATGGACGAGAAGAACGTGCGTGGCGTTCGAGGGACGAGAAGCCGGGACGGAAGCTTGCTCGAGGAAAAGGCCGGGAATTGGGTTCGGGTGAGTCCTATTCCGGTTGACCACTATCACCCAAGCTATAGGAACATCGGAAGCCAAAAGGAAGTCAAAAGGAGTTGGAGGCGCCTTCAATGAAGTGCTGAAGGCGCCTCCTCATCCTGCACTGTCTGAGGCGCCTCAGACCCGACCAAAGTTGCCGTTTGGATTCGGATAAAATTTTATCCGATCAAAACTATTGGAGGCGCCTTGAACCCCTGTTGGAGGCGCCTTGGACCCTCGAGATAAACTTTCCAGGACCTATATAAAGGCCCCTGGAGCTAGGAAATGAATATCAATCAAGCAATCAACTCTGTATTCATTTCTAGTAATAGTTCTGAGCTTCTAGTGTGTAAAAGGCTTCTCCGCCTTCAAAGAAAGAGATCTTTTAGAGCTTTTTCTACTGCCTTGGATTAACAACCTTCTTGGTTGTAACCAAGCAATTCACCCCCCTCTTGCCGGCCTCGCTGCACCAACAAGTGGTGTCAGAGCCTGATAGCCTCAGAAGGACTAACCGCCGACTGAAGCACAAAGATCAAGACGATGGCCGGCGTGAACATTCATCCCCCGAAGTTCGACTAAGACTTCGCTACGTGGAAACGCAAAATGGAGATACTTTTCAAAACAGAGTTTTATATTCTTCTTATTATGAAATATGGTTTCACAGCACCTAAAGACAAGGAAGAATACAACTGGACGAAGAAGGAGCAAGCAGATTTTGTGGCCAACGGAAAGGCGGAATTCTACCTGCTCAGCGTTCTGCCGCCCCAGGAGGTAAGTCGGATCGGAAACTACGACTCCGCCAAAGACCTCTAGGAAAAATTCATGGAGCTTCACGAAGGTACCTCAGAAGCAAAATTGGTAAGGCGGGACATCCTCAGGACTCAGCTAATGAACCTCCGGATGAACAATGGTGAGAAGGTAGCGCAACTTCAAGCGAGAATCAAGGAGCTGATAACGCAACTGACAAATGTCGGCGAATCGGTAACGAACCAATACTCTATCCGGTATGCGCTCAACGCCTTCCTTAGAACTCCGGAGTGGGCGTCCTTAGTAGATGCATACTATATCTCTAAGGACTTTGAGGTAAGTAGTTTAGAAAGTTTATTTTCTACTTTCGAACTTCACGAGTCTCGACTTGTAGAGCCCAAACAAGTAGAGAAGTCGAACCTCAACATTGCCCTACAAGCCGAAAAGGACGACCCCGACTCCGAAGCATCGATTGACGAAACCGAAGCGGCGCTACTGGTAAGACGTTTCAATAAATTTCTTAAAACTAATAAATTTCGATCGCAGTCAAGGAAGAATCAACGCAAAAGGACGGTTCGATGCTACGACTGTAATGAGGAAGGGCACATCAAGGATGACTGCCCCAAATCAAAGAAAAAGGACAAGAAAAAGTCTTGAAGACCGACACCCTCTAAACGCAAGAGTTTGAAGGCTACATGAGACGATTCTTCAACCTCCGAGTCAGAAATCGAAGGCTTCTCAGGAGTGGCATTGATGGCCAACCATCTCTTTGAAGATGACTCATACTCAGAGATGAGTATAGATCAAGGGGGAGAATCAGAAGAGGAAACTTACGATGAAGGGGGAGCATCACCAAGTGAGGTAAGGTACGTGATCTCACCCCTACTCAATCTTTTCAATTTATCAAAGTGCTTACGAAAGATCTAGCAAAATTAGAAAAAGAAAACGCTAAATTGAAAAAGAAACTAGAAAATTCATACTCATTAGAATTATTTGACAATTTAAAATTAGAAAATGAAAAATTGAAAATCGAATTTGAAAAGTTGAAAAATAATAATACATGTTTAAATAAATTCCCAAAATCAAAACTTAGAATTTACGGGAAATTGAATTAGTATATTAGAAAAAATTAGGGACATCTTAGAAAAGTTTCCAATTGTATACCCCCTAAATTTTTGATTAATCCAGTAGGTAGAAATCTTTATTGGATTCCAAGATCTGTGCTGGATTAAAAAAAAAGGGTAACGCTTTCAGCGAGAAAATTAAATATTACAATTTCTTTATGAGGTTTTGTTTAAGGAAGTGGTTGTTGCTCCAATAACCAAGAAGGCCTAGTGCCTCGTCGCGAAAATCAAAATATCGAAATAAAATGTTTAATTAACTTTCTGGTAAAACATTAAAATTAGAATTATATATGCTTTGAAAAGTTGTTTAAATCATTTTCTTGGAAATATTTCTTGCATAAAATTTTAACTTAGACAAATAGTTTTGAAAAAGAATTGTTACTTAGAAATTTTTATTTAACCTTTAAATTATTTTTTACCCCATTCTTTTTGCTGTGATCAAAGGGGGAGAGTTAGGTACAAGTTTAGGAGGAGTTAAGAAAATTAAATTTTTTTTAAAATTTTTTTATCTAATTTATGTTGCGAATTATATAATTGCAATTTTTGCTTAAACTTTAGTTTAGTAATTTTTCTTAAAATTATTATTTTTTGTTTTTACCCTAACTTGAACTTGGGTTGATGCACATCAAAAAGGGGGAGATTGTTGGACTCCGTGAGTGTTTTGATGTGATCAACCAAGTTAGGTTAGGTCCTGCTAGTTATCTCATCCCTGTTTCTAAGTGTGCAGGAACTTAGGAGCGCAGGAAGTCGAGCAGAAGACGCAGCTAGCAAGAAGGACGACACGGGAAGGGAGCCGACGGGCTCGGTGCGTCCGAAGGACGAGAGAGCTGCGGAAGCGTACACCGGTGGACGAGAAGAACGTGCACGACGTTCGAGGGACGAGAAGCCAGGACGGAAGCCTGCTCGAGGAAAAGGCCGGGAATTGGGTTCGAGTAAGTCCTTTTTCGATTGGCCGCAATCACCCAAGCTATCGGAGCATCGGAAGCCAAATGGAAGTCAAAAGGAGCTGGAGGCACCTTCAATGAAGTGCCGAAGGCGCCTCTGCAGCCTGCACTATCTGAGGCATCTCAGATAGCTTGGAGGCGCCTCAGACTAGTCCGAGGCGCCTCCAAGGCTGTTTGAGGCGCCTTAGACTCGGCCAAAGTTGCTGTTTGGATTCGGATAAAGTTTTATCCGATCAAACTATTAGAGGTGCCTTGAACCCCTGTTGGAGGCGCCTTGAACCCTCGAGATAAACTTTCCAGGAGCTATATAAAGGCTCCTGGAGCTAGGAAATGAATATCAATCAAGCAATCAACTCTGTATTCATTTCTAGCAATAGTTCTGAGCTTCTAGTGTGTAAAAGGCTTCTCCGCCTTCAAAGAAGGAGATCTTTTAGTGCTTTTTCTACTGCCTTGGATTAACAACCTTCTTGGTTGTAACCAAGCAATTCACCCCCCTCTTGCCGGCCCCGCTGCACCAACAAATACAACAATATCAACAAATAATTTGCAGAACAAGGGTAAACAACAAAGTATAAACATGTGCAGCAATCATTAGGTATTGTTATATCATTTCATTATTGTATAGTTAGTTTTTCTTAATCTTTTTGTTACTTGAGCCCAATGGACCCATGGTTATCCCCTTGCATTCTAAATTATCAAAGTGGTACATCATGCATACTCAAACACGAGTATGATTGATCTAGTATAATAACCCTTTCACTTACCAACTATTGATCAAGTGTTATTACCTGTAATAAAATGCTTGTGGTTGTATGCTAGCTAGCCTAGATCTATCATAACATGCACTTTCTTTGTTTGGTTAGCATTTAAGCATGTGGTATATGATGTAATGTTATTTCCATTTACAATATAAATTAATTCCACCTAGCATTTTGAACATGTTTTAAGTTCTAGTGTGAGTAAGCTATAAAGAAGCCAAAAAAAGAGAGCCTAAAATAAACTAGCATGGCTAAGGAGGTTGTACAATTACATGTGGCAAGGAAGCAATGAAACTTGCAAAAATAACAAATAAGCACGTGATTCAGAATTTAAGCAAATGTTAAGTATGAGAAAATGTGCATGTTGTGGACAAAGGAGATAACTTATGAGCCAATTGTTTAACATAAACATGTTGTGCACAAAGGAGATAGCTTTCTTTCTTCAATTAATTGGAGTCAAGTTTCTAGGCCGCTTAGGCGGGGACTAGATGTCGCTAGGTAGATTCCATAGTATTAACATAAATTACATAATAAATCACATTCTATAACTCCAGCACAACAGCATTAAATTTAAAATGGATTTAAAATTACACAACTAATAAAATATCATAAATTTATTCTACTTCTCCATAATTTTCAATAACTTATTCTTCATCAGACCAGCGCCTAGTGCCTAGGCTGCTTAGGCGGGGATTAGGCACCGCTAGGCGGATTCTACATTATCAACATAAATTATATAATAAATCACATTCTATAACTCCAACACAATAACATTAAATTTAAAATGAGTTTAAAATTACACAATTAATAAAATATCACAAATTTATTCTACTTCTTCTCCATAATTTTCAATAACTTATTTTTCATCGGACACAAATTCAATATCATCATTGTGATCCTCCTCTTCTTCTTCGGATGCAAAATCATCCTTATGAAGTTCTCTCACTCTAGAGCTTCTTTAGGGTTATATGATGAAATGACGTTTCCAAAGGATGGAGTTTTGGCCAACCTTCAATTCAATCACTTCCAAGTCGCTTAGTTAAGAAAAGATCAAATAACAAATTTTTCTTTGAATCAATTTCTCCAGCCTTTTAATTCTCTGATTTCTCATAAATGTGAGCTTCTTCATTTGCTCTAATTTCTCCAACTCTGGTTACTTTGTACGATGAAGATAAAGTTTGGTATTTATGGCTAGGGCAAGCCAACAAATCGATTTTCTTGTTTGACCAAAGTTTAGGACTTATAAAGCTTAAGCCTAATACAAAAAATGTTACATTTCTGTTTTTTTAATTGGGTTTTAAATTTAAAAGCCCAAACTAAAAAAATCATGAAAACCTTGCATATTTTTGTTGTGCCTAGATGATTCAACCGATTAGTCGGCACCTAGGGCCGCCTAATCCCGCTTAGGCGCTAAGGCCTCTAGGCTGACCGACTAGCATGTTTTCGGTGCAACTGGCTGGCGCCTAGTGCCTAGGTGGCGCCTAAGCGGCTGCCTAGGCTGATTTTTAGAACACTGATTGGAGTTCTACCAAAGTCTACCTATTCATGACTATAGCTTTAGGCATTTAGCTACATAAAGATCCAACACTCCCCAACTCTTTGGTTCTAAAGTTTGTTGTTGTAGTGTCCAAATAAGGACAATAAGGATGGTTTAACATTGGTTGTGACCTCAATACACTACTGTTCCAATTAGTACAGTGGTTAAGTGGTTATAAACACTTAGTGCAAGCCTTCAGATTTAGGCGATAGCCTTTTAAGTCATTACCATACGCCCCCGAGTTTGAAGGTCTTTTTGAGCCCATACTAGAGGGCATCAGGAGCAATGTTATGACCTTGATACCTTGCTGTCCAGATTTAAACAACTTTAATATATATCGAAACTTGCTCCAACAAGCCTCTAAAATCTAAATATTTTAACCACTAAATGTTGCAAATCTCATTGGACAAAGTTGGTGCACCTATAAGCTATTGCCTGGTCCTCTTAGAGGCTAAACACAAAATTTAGACCAATTCCAGAATAGCACGCAGCTAAGCAATTTACTCAGTTAATTATTTCCCATATATAATCCCTATTTTTGGATGAAGACTCCTACACGGGGGGAAAGATTCTTACCTCTTTTAAAGTCCACTGAGATGGGATTCAAGAAGGAAACATGGATGAACTTATTGATATAGCATACCACTTTCAGCCAATTTGAAAATCACCCAACAACTATGTGGAACGCACTGATCTTAAAATTGGGGTTGCTGCCCAAATTCAAATAAAGCATAAAATTCAATGTAAACTAACGGAAGAGTAGGGATCATCCTATATATCACTTACTGTTTTGAGGATCAGAAATTGCTATCACAAACTTGCTGTGAGATGAATATTGAAGCTTGACAAAGCGAGTTGGAACAAGGTTGTTGATCACAGGCTGAACAAATTCACGCAACTCTTGAGGAAGAAGTAGATAGATACAATTGTTGCTTGCCCTGTAGGCAAGACCATTGTTTGGACACACAGAATCAGATTGATTGCACACTACTGGCCTCCATTGATCATTTTCATTGCACGACAAGGAAAGATTAAGGGAAAAGGGAAAGCTTTAATCGTGGGAAAAAATACCTTAGTTTCTACCTTTTGTGAAGAAATATCAGTTGAAAAGGAGAGAATTAGCTAGTGATTGAATCTTCTGTGCTGGCTTGGTGGTTGCTCAATAGTCATATTGGCCTGTGGGTGTGGGTTTCCAGGAGAGATTACACATGGTTAACGAATATTGCAATCTCTTTTTTGCAAAAGTAGTCTTGGAGAAGTAATGCTCGTGTGAACTCGTTGAGGAGTAGAATCATATTTGATCCTCATTCATGGTTTTGCGAAAGAGGCAAAAGAATCAAGTGAATCAAGAGTATTAAGGAAAAGGGGGAGAGAAATTTTAATTTAAAATATTATAAAACACCTTCCAAATAACTAAAATTATGATGAGCTCTCTATATTTAATAAAGTTTAGGTGCTATAATCTTAAATCGCTTGTATATTCCTCTTAATTCCATGACACGCTAACCCTACACAAGCCTCTCCCTTAAGCTTTTTGCTTATCAAGACACAAAGACACTGAATCCCTCTCTCTTAGAAGTCCTCTCTCCTCGATCATATTGAGCCCTATTGTCGTGTGACCTCCCTCCTCCATCTTTTTCTCTCTCCTTAGTCTCCACATAGCTTGCCCAATGTCACTGTTGCTAGCACTTCTCTACCATCTTTGCTAGATGCTATTGCTAATCACCAAGTAGCCTTGAGCCCTTCTCTCTTCTCTCTCGATCTCCCTTTGGTTGCTCGACTCAATCTATGTCATTGCAACTATCTTCTTGTGTCATCGCATGCAATTGCTATCGGGAAGGTACACAAGTTCATGAAATAAGAATTAACTCAAGAATAGTTCATTTATGCTCATTTAAAAGTATAGATTTTATGAATCCAATAATCCAATAAGCTTGAACACTAGTGTGCTCTACTCATTAATGCTCATGAACAAAACTCACAAAACAATTTATTCATTAACTTGCTTAAATTTCAATTATGATTTTATTTTTTTTATTGCTTTAAGAAATATTATACTATATGTTTTATAATTTTAAATTATCTATAATATGCTAAATATGAAAAATGTTATAAGTTTTATTTATTAGATTAAATTTTTAATTCATTTATTGATTATTGTTTTACCTAAATTATAAGAACTATGTTTCTAGTTGAGCCTGATAAAATTTTTAAATGAAGAAATTTAAATAATCTCGATAAGTAAATGAACAAACTTGGGTATAGGCAAGCTTAGCTTAGTTTGTTTACATGCAACTGTCACTTGTGTTGTCGCATGAAGACTTAGCTGCTGATCACTTATGCCACTGCTTATGGCTGTTAGCTCTTTTCCCCTCTCTACAAAGTTGAGGAAGAGTGATTTTGTTTTTTTGATTGTATCTAGCTTTTTTTTACACCTTCAGATTCAAATTGTTGTTTGTTTTTCTACTTGTCTAGAGTAATGGACCTCACTAGAGTTGAAGCACTATTCCAGTGTTGTAACCTTAGGGTAGTTCTTGTCACAACCCATTCATATTCAATTGGTCATATGTTTCTATAATTTAAGTTTGCTGCGTTCTTTTAGTGGTACGAAAATATGGGTTTTATCCTTTAAAATGTTTCTTGAAAAATTGGTTGAGGTTGAATTATGCAAAGATGTATTGGGGAGCATTCTTATTGACTGAGATAGACTCTCATCCCTATTTCTTTGTTGTGGGGAACCTCCATAATGTTTGGTCACCATTGAACGTGAAATTAGTTTTGATTTTTGATTTAGTCTATCAGAAACCTTAGTTGTTGAATTAGGATGAGTGTATTTGAACGTGTGGATGAAGTTGATTTTGGTGTCAAAAAATAAATTGAGGTTGATATATTGGCTGTGAAAATAATAAATTGAGGTTCAACTGCAAAGAATGACCCTTGCTTAGGTTGCTCCTAAGTGGCCTTTGTAGATAGAGGTAATAGAGGATGATGAGATGTCTAGGGACTGGCAAGAGTACTTGGAGAAGGCCGTGTGTGTCTGCTTGGAGGAACGATGTAGACACATTATGTAGAATAACAAGTTAGTAACTTCTGATGGATTGCATGGTTGGAGGAGCTATTAAGAGAGAAATAAACTTGCGTTTAGAACTTGAGAGTGTTGATGAGGAATGTGATTGTGGTCTTCATCTTGGAGAAAGTGGAGAAATGAGATATGTAGTGCTAGTCACATTGGTGGTTAGAATTTAAGGAGGATGCGAATGGACTTTGTTTGAAATTTAGCCATGGTTGCAATTATACCACATTGCATGTGAGGGTAGGGCATAGAGGGAAATTTTTTATGTTTGAGAGAGAGTGATTGATTTGAGTGTAATGCAAAAATAAAATTAATGTTTTGTCATTTTAAGATGGGTGTTTGATGGGTTACTAGCCTGGTAAATCAAATCTACTACGTTACTCAAGGATATTGTTAAGGGAAACCTTGGTTATATATAGAAATGAGAGGAAACAATGTTGTACAATATATAATCTTGAACATAATTTACAATAACAAATTACCCAATATTGGATAAAATCCTTAAGGCATATTTACTTAAAAGAGCAATGTGCAAGAAATGTCCTTGTATTTTGTTACTATATAAATTTATGAACTTCTTTTCAAATAACGAATTATATCAAATTTTTAATTGTATCATTCTAATGAAAGTTCAAATATTTTTTCTCTTCCATTGAAATATTAGGTGTTAAATTTTATGTTTAAAACAATATTTTTTATACAATAATGTAAATTATATTTTAATGAATTAATTATTGATTTAAAAATGAATTCTAATGCTATAATACTGTTTAGCACATCTTGATAATTAATTAAAAATGTTTTCGGTTTAATAATGCTATATTTAAATTTAGGAAAAACTCTAATAATTTTTTAATTAAATTTCTATGGATTTATTAGTAAATTCAATAACTCATAATAAAAATAAACGTTAACGCATTTGCTCAATAATGAATAAGTAATAGTATTTTTTAATCGTAGATACTCTTTATTACAAAATCAATTTGTCCATGAAAAATTGACATAGAAGATTTTATTTTTTAGATAATTTTGATTTATACACTCATTAATTTAACCAATAAATACTTTGGTTTGCTATAACTTGATGGAAAACATCGAGTATCAAAGTTAGAACAAAATTAAAAAGCCATGTTACTAATTTTAATGTGTCAATTTCAAAATTCATCTTATATATGCATTTTTTAATAACACTGATTTACCTCAAATTTGGTGAAATGGCTCAATTAAGTAACAAGTCATTTAAGGAATGTGCAAGTATTGAAATAACACAACTATGATTAACTTATCTTCCATTTGGTGATTTAACACTTTTTGCTTGCAGGTACTTTTAGGTGGGGAGAATTTGGCAAGGGTGGTCTTTTATGGGGGGAGTGTAATGGAAAACCTTGCGAATGGTTTAGTGGCGATCCTATTGAGGAACTCTTATCCCAGGTTTGTTAATTTTAGATAATCTTGTGTTTGTATAAAAGCGAATCCATGCTTTCTTTATATTATTCTAATTACATTAGTAATCTTCCTTGATCATGTGAACTTTAACTAAGTGTTTAAAGTATTGAGCTGTGTTGGTTTGCATGTGCATAATATACCATTCCACCTGCCGACCGGTATACAAGAAGACATGAAGACATTGATACTAGCACCGGAGCCTCTTGAATTGTAACTCTTCTATTCTCTTTGCTTCACAATTGCGTGTGTGAATTCCTAAGCGATGGTGGTGCTCGTGGCGATAACAAAGAGATAAGAGGCAGAGAGATCAAGAGAGATTGAGAGAAAAAGACTTATTGGAGGAGAGGGGAAAAGTGAGTGCGATTTGATTGAGGGTGAATGCCGTGCTTGGTAGGCAATGTTGTGAGGTAGTGAAAGAGAAGTAGGAGAAGAGTGAGGAAAGTGCATGAAGCGAAAGGGGAGGGGAGTATAAATAAATCATAGCCTTCCAAAAATTTCACTGACCCTTGAATTGGACTATTGCATAGATAAATTTTGTTTTGTTTTAAATAAGCCAAATAAATCCAAATTAAGCACACTTTGAACCCAACTGCTCCTAATTACTATTCTACTTGATGAAATCCTCATAACCGTTAAATTGACTTTCACTCAACCTTTGAAATTCAAAATATTTGTTTAGTTCATTTTAATTAGTCACCTAAAATTCTAAAAGAATAATTTAAGATGTAAAATTTTAAATAGGATAAACTTCGCTATATAACATTGGCGAAGCTTCTTTTTTGTCTTTCAACTTTTATGATTTTGGGAAAGACAAGTGAGATCATGCAAGCCAGTGATAAGAAAATTATGGTTTAACAAGATTATGGTGAGGTTCTCATCCTCCTTAACATCTTTTACCGTTGGTTTGTGCATTGAAGAGTTGAGAGCTGTTTAGGATTTGATATGAGATTTTGAGTAAATAAATTTTTTATGATTAAGTTGTCAAAAATTCATTTATTATTTTTTGTTTATTTCATTAGATTATCAAGATACATCATTGATTGCAATAGGTGTGCACTATGATATATATATATATATATATATATATATATATATATATATATATATATATATTTTAAAATTATTGTGAGGCAATTTTGTTCCCTCAAAATTTAACTTAATTTTACCAAAAAAAATTAAATCTATATCTTTTTAAATATGATTAAGTGAGTTCTGATTCAAATTTTAATATTTTTCATTTTCTATATAGACTTTACACCATGGCTTAATTTTGTTCCGTGCTAAGTGAAATGGTGGAAATGTATGTTTTCGATAAATTATTGAAACTCGATACCACTTCATTTCCTTCATGCTTGAACCTTCAATCTGTTATCGACATCATCTAGGGGTGTTAAAAATGAACCCGACCAGCCAACCTGACTCGGTCGACCGATAAAAATCGGGTCAGGGTTGGGGGTTTTTGGGTTCGGGTCGGGTTTGGGTTGGGCGTTTAGGGGTTGGTTTAGATTCGGGTCGACCTGAATTTAGTATTTAGGGGTCTTTTAGGGATTAAATTGAATTTTATTTTGAAAATTTAGATGTTTTAGGTACATAAATCGCAAAATGTTAGTATAGCAATAATGAAATATTGAGATAAAAGTGAAGAATTATAGGTAAATAACAAAAAAAAAGTTTTTTCCGGGTCGGGCTGGTTGGTCGGGTTATCCGAGTTCGGGTTTAGGGTTTTTGGGTTTAGTTCGGGTTCGGGTTGGGTTGGGATTGTTTTTGGTAACCGATCTTCAACTTGACCCGAACCCACCCAACCCATCCGAATTGACACTCCTAGCATCATGCATTGGATTGTCGACATGATACCCAAACAACATTGTCTAGTGAAAGACTGAAACTGTGGTACCGACTTGAGATTTTGAACTTTGCTTTACACTTATAAAATTAAATATAATTTAGTTGCAAAATTCATAATCTAATTTTAAACATAAATTTAATATTTTATAACTCTAAAATATGAAAAAGCTCAAATTTCTCTATTTTGGCCCACTTTAATAATTACAATTTCGTGGAAAAATCAAAACTAAATTTATATCTAATGCTAGAATTTTTTATTGTTTTACTACATCCAAGTGTTCTAGATATGAAATAAGAATCTCCAAGCACATTAAATGTATCAAATCACTAACTAGATAAATTCTCACAAATGTTTGAAAAGAACAAGTCAAAAGCATTATTGAGTAATGAAGGTCTCTCGGGCCTTTAAAACTTGGATTGCTCTAGTGTTATAGATTCTCAAATCAAACTGTGCAGCAAGTTATAGAGGATTAGAGAAGGTCTCATTTCCTTGTTGCTCATTTTCAACATGTAAAAGTCAAGTAGATTATAAATGTAAATATAAAAGGAAATAGATAATATTAGTCACTAAAGCTAAAAACTAAAGCTTAATTTGTTTGCAATCTTTTTTAACTTTGTGTATTGAGGTGATCAAATTAAGCATCCAATATAATTATTAAGTTAAATGGATTTTCTAAAGCGACTTTTTTTTTCTTGGTTTTGAATTGATCATTGTTTATTTATTTCAATTTGTTATTACCTTTTGAGTTTGACCATATGAGTTTTATTTGGGAGGTGTTTTTTGTATGTGATAAGTAAAGGCCTTTCGTTTTTTGAAGGTAAGGGCGATTTATGGCCTCGATCAAGAATTAACTTTCAGGAATGTGACTATTTCATCAAGTAAAAGACCTCAACCTTTGTATCTTGGAACAGCAACTCAAATAGGTTAGTTGATATTTATGTACTACAGATGGCTTACTTGTGGCTTAATTTTTCCTTCTATAGTTTGATTAGTAAATCTACCACATTTTTATTAGGTGTGCTACCAACTGAGGGAGTGCCTAGCTTGCTGAAAGTATTACTTCCTGCAGATTGTGTTGGGCTCCCAGCATTGTAAGTAGAACATGCTATTCCTTTTTTTTTTAGTCTAAACATGGGTTAGAATGATTTTATATTTTTGTATCTTACTGCAGTTTAAAGAAATATATTCTACTGATATTAATATCTGATAACTCAAAGTGAATATTGTTAAATTAGGCAAGTGATTTGAGTTGATTTTCTATTTGGTTGTGTAATTGTCTGTATAAGTAATCTTGTGACATACCATGTCAAAAGTGGGGGTTGAAGGAGAAAATTTATAATATTTAATCATGTGAGTGATAGAGATAATTGGCACTCTCCTTTAAAAGTTGTGAAGTATAGAAACAAGGATTCCAATAGTTGCTTGACACACATTGAATAATGATGGACTGATTTGGGAAAGTAGTGTAAAATCCAATAGCTGTTAGAAAGTTCAAAGTTTGGAAAATCAAAGTCTCAAAGAGTCGGTTAAAAGAAAGAGAAGCAAAGTGTTTTTTGGTGGGAAACATTGAAAGGAAAAGGTTTTATGCTTAGTAGAGGAAAGACAATATATAAAATTTAAATTTAGTAGTAGTAGACGTTCCAAAACAATTATTAAGACAGAGATAATGGGTTACTTGTAAATATCTAGGATCGTTTTTACAAAAGGATGGAGGGGTTGATAGAGATATTTTACATAAGATATAAGCATAATAGTTGAAATGGAATGGATCATGGTTTAAAATTTCGAGCCGTGCTAGAGTTTCAGTCCCAGACCAGATCGATACAATTTCAGTATCGTACCGTGCCGATACAGTTTCGATAGTTTTTAATTTTAAATATAAATGTTAGGCAAAACAAATAAATATATTTCTGTGTAAACAAAATTGATATATGAACAACTCAAATTAAAGTTGATACATCATAATACAATACCTTACTAATATCAAAAGGAGGGATGTGAATCACATGGAAGCATTGGTTCTTTCAACATTCTGGTTAAATCAATTCCATAGTTTTCCAAACCTAGATTAAATAATCATCCCATGACATGCAATATTGATATTAATTTCTCCATATGCCCATCATCATGTTTCGATTGACCACTAAAAGTTGAATTTGAACTGGCACCAATGGAATTGGAACAGGTACAGGATAAGGATAAGCATACGTCCCTGAGCTCTGATATGATGGATCACCATATAATGCATCAGAACTATAATAAGAAGGCTGAGAGTATGATGAACTTCGATCAGAATCAATCTCAGTTAAACTCTCCAGCATATGATAATAATTATGAGCTTTCTTTTGTTTGTCACCCTTAAATCGACGTTGATACTGAGTTTTAATAATTCTACCTCCATGATAATCTTGGGTTGTATGTGTGTAATCTTTCTCACATGTCCAAAGCTCTGGCGTTGGAGTAGGGGGAACATAAGTGCTACAACCACCGGATGCATCACCACTGCCATCACTTCCATTAGTACTTGCACTATTATTGACATCACTATCATCATTTCAAACTTCTCGTTAGACTATAGTGTTAGAAGGTGATGATGTTTCATCACTATCATCATGCTCTTGCTCATTAATTACATTGACTGGATTTTCACTAATTCTCAATTGACCCCTTTCTTTAAAAGCAGGAGTTTTGACTTTTCTTTTCTCGTTAGTAAAAATGCAGGAGTTTTATCTTTGTCTTTATCTACGGACTTTGGTTGACTTTAAGGTTGAGATGTTTGAGAATGTCTCGGTTGTGATCCGGAAAATCGAACTTCTTAGTCAAAAGCCTCATCATTATATTCTTCACTGACATCTCCTCTAGTTTGTATTTTTTCAATCTCTTGAGTAAGAAATTGAGATGATCGTGGTGGATCTCCAGTTTCATTAAGTAAGGGATTCTCAGCCTCCATGGCACTCCACCAATCCATCATTGGATCATCCTTAGTTTGGACAAATCCAATATCAAATGAGTCTACATCACTAGACTCTTATTTTTCCAGTTCTTGTTCTTCTGTTATCGCTCTTAGTTGAAGACACATATTATAATGAACGCAGACCATCTTCTCCAAGCGACGATAAGAAAGACGATTGCGTACTTTTGTATGAATGAGGGAGAAAATTGATCAATTTCTTTCGCAACCACTTGAAGACGTTTGTAAGAAAATTTGTAATGCAATCTTTTTTAAATTTGGGGTTGATCTTCTATATTGTAATGGCCATTCAGCTGTAAGATAAATAAGAATAAAATTAAAATAGTCTTTATATTTGTTGACAATAATTAGTAATATTTTTTTCTATATTTACTTGCATCTATTTTATATCTGCATGGCACTGCAACAAAATCGCTAAAAGCACCATATGCCTCTCGAAATAATCGACTTTCATTAATAGCCTCAGTAGCTAATTCTCTATTTTTTTGGAGTCTTGATATTACATTTCTGAGGGCTACTAATAGATCTTCATTTGTGGCAAGATTATAACAATATTGATATGTCGGATTGAGGTGATAACCTAAAATAATTAATCATATATAATTATTAATAGCAATATTAAAAAATTTTTTATCATAAAAAATATGCACTTGCCAAATGAATATGTTTTCCCATTTGGTTGTCCTATCTTAGAGTGATTATATCAATATAATATTGATACTTGGTGATTGTAGACGTCTCTTAATTTTCTCTTTTGCTTCATGAATTAGATGGTAGACGTTGCCTATTTGTGACTTCTTGTCCATATCGACTTTACGTAGAACGACGTACAAGGGTTCTACTACTATAAGAGTATATGAAATATAGTCACAAAATCTAGCAGATATAATAATTTTTTGTACCTCCCTTCCTTTAGTAGAACTAGAGTATTGAGAGGTTTCCCAATCTTCAGAAGTGAACATGACCTTCAATCCGATTTTTTTCTGAAACAATAATTTTAATAGGAGAAAGTGAGTTGCAAACCTAGTTGCTCCTAGTCGTAGAATCTCCCCATTAATAACTTTCCTCATTAATCCGTGAACCTAATGATGATTATAAAGGAATTATGCTCATCCGTGTAGATCTTGTCCAACTATCAGACATTAATGCAACCCTATAGAAGCCCCATTGCTTCTTGCATGATAGGATCTAGGGGTGTAATCGAGCCGAGCTGAGCCGAACTCTTGAATGTTTGAGCTTAGCTCGTTTATAATCGAGCCGAGATCGAGCTTTATTTAATGAATATATTTAAGGCTCACGAGCTTATTCGAGCTTTTATCAAGCCTAAACGAGCTTAATAAATATAAATCATAAATTTAAATATTCATTAAAAACTAAATTATATATTTAGAGAAAATTATAATATTATTTTTAAAATTTATAATTTTATTCTAATAAATAAATTTAATATATTTGTCTATATTTTCCATAAGTAGAGTGTAAAATGTATAAATTCAATATCAAAACTATTATTTTTTTTATTTAAAAGTTGCTTAATGAGCTTAACGAACGTGTTCACGAGCTAACAAGTCGAATATTGCGAAGCTTGAGCTTGGTTTGTTTATCTTAACAAGCTTAAATAAACGAGCTCAAACGAGCTTTTATCGAATCGAGCTTCGAATAGCTCGCGAGCGGCTTGGTTCATTTACACCCCTAATAGGATCCAAGTTTTGATTTCCTCCACTTGTTCATCTAAATACGGACCAACAATTTCATATGCAGTCAGAGGTTGAATATTAGGTCCTGATTTTTGAATGTTGGACACCATGCTACAGTAGTATGTGTTATTTGCTGCATTGGGAGGAATTCATTTAAAATAAAAAAATTTAGCAATACTTTGACCTATTGATTTCTTCTTCTCCCTTGTATAAGCATCATCAATCCTAGTATGTTTGCTAGCTTAGTCTGGAAATGCTAGTGGAGCAATATCAACAATATCAATTGCACGCTTTCGTCCCGTAGAAGGAAAGAAACGACCAATGCCATCTTGTGTTGAAGTAGCACGAACACTTTCACTCCTCCCTAATGTTGCTGCAGTAGTTGAGCCACTTCCACTAGCACCAATTATAGCACCACCGTGTTGCATATGCTGCTCATATTCATATTTAGTTCGAGAGGCACTAAGAGCTGCTAAAAATTTTTCATCATTTGGATCTTCACCACGACCTTCAAATTCATCAAAGACTGGTTCTTTAGAGCTCTGCCTATAAAGCATTTCACGTTGTTGTTGTTTATACTTATTCTTTTTTGCCATCAAGTTTGTCTTTCATTGTACGACGAATTTCTTTAGAAACTTTTGGGCATTTAGAGACATCTAGATCTTCACAAGTAAGATGTTGTTTTAGGCATGTGATCCCACTGCCACGTCCAATCATATCGCAATACAGACATTGCCAATAAAATTGATTTTCTAATCGACATGCATGTTTCCAAGCTGGATCATAAGATTGTTGTTTTGGTGCTATTACCTATGTGTTATAAAAATGTAAATATTCATAACTATAAAAATTAATAAAATTAAAATTTTAATTAATAAATATGATAATTATATTATTAATTATCAATTTAATTATCTATTAATTTATATAATATATATCTACATAGTTAGTGTTTATATAGTTTGTATAATATATAATAAAAATTACTATTTATATATTTATATATAATTTACTAATTTATTCAAAACATCTAAAATTATATATTTTAAAAAAATAGTTAATAAATAAACAATTTAAATTATTTATTCAATTATTAAACAGTTTAATAATTTTTCTTATAAAATTTTCTAATATATCACAAATTAAATTATTTAAGTAAGCATGAAATAATTAATTTAGATATATATAGAGAATAATTAATAGAAAAAATTTACTATAAATTAGTTAATAAATAAAAAATTTAAATTATTTGTTCAATTCATAATCAGTTTATCAATTTTCCTCATATTCTAAGATATCACTAATTAAATTATTTTAAGTATACATGTAATAAAATAATTAGATATTTATATATAAAATAATTAATAGATAAATTTTATTAGATTCCTGTGATAGTTTCCTAATAATTTCATAGAAAATTTTCTTATTTTTTATTTGATTTTATTTATATTTAATATAAAAATAAATTTAAAATATTAATTTATATATAATAATTATATAAATTAATTATTAGTTCACTTAATTAATTATTTATTTATAAAAATATACAATCCATGACGATTCATTTAGGAAAAATGCATTGCAGTTTAATAAAAAAATATGAAAAAATAACAAAAAATGACTAAAATTATGCATAAAATAAATGAAAATAAAATGCAAGTGTGCTATAACATGTGTAAATAAATTTTAGGTCATAAAGGATCAAATTGCTAATATTAGGCTAATTTAAGTTAATTTACTTAAGAGAATACTAAGAAATTAATTAGAAAATTAAAGATTAATAAAAGGATGTAAACTTCGATGCATGAAAAATAGCCAAAATTAAGTTAATTTTGTAAAACTCCAACTCAAAGGAAATTGGTCATCTATTTATATTATGATCTACTTTAGATAATTTTGTTTATAAATATTCTATATAATTTTTATATTAAATAATTAAATACTATAATTTGTATTACATTGAAAAATTAAATTTATTTAAAAGATTCAAAATTATTTTAATTTTTGAATCATTTATAAAATTTTAAAATTATTTATAGATTTTTAAATTATTTTAAAATTTTAAACTATCTTTATTTATAAAATTAGTTTTGAATAAATTACAAATTCAAAATTTTTAATTAAAATATTTTTATTTTTTATATTTTTAATAATAAATAATAATAGTATGAATTTATATGTCATAATTATATTAGTTAATTATAATTTATATAATAATTAATTAGAAATTATATATATTTTAAATAATATATTACATGTTTATGTATATAATTTTAATTTGATTTTAATCCATTACAAATATGAATTTAAAATTTAAATACTTTTATTATTAATAAAGATAAATTTATATATTATAATTATATTAGTTAATTAACAATTTATTTAATTAATATTAATTTATATATATATATAATTATCGTTTATATAATAATTAATTAGAAATTATATATATATATATTTATAAAATTTTAATATAACACTGTTATAATAATTATAACAATTATAAGTTATAACATATAAATAAATCTTTTATTTCAATATAACTGTTTTAATTAAAACCGTTATATTGAAGTTTTAATAAAAGCCTATTTTTTTCTCGTGAATTATTGCGATTTCGCCGTTCGCCATCCCCCTCCTCTCCTTGCGAGCTCGCGATTCAGATCGTAGCATCTCTTTCGTCTTCTCTACTTAAATTGAAAATTTACTATGGTACCTGCTGAAAAAATGCGATCGTTGCGTCGCCGCCTCTCCGTGTTGCCGCGTCGTCGCCTCGCTGCCTCACCGACGCTACTGAGCAAGTTGCCCTCGCCGACAATGACCCAATCTTCGTCGCTGATGCTTCCATGTAGTCTTCATCGTTTATATAGTGTTTTTTCCTTGATTAAAGTGATCTCGTGATCGACAGAAAGAATCAAATTGATTCCTTCTGTTGCGCATTGTGTCGCAACTGGACGCATGCGAAGACGCATACGATGACGATCTGAACTTCACGCACGCGTGCTGTGTCGGTAACGTGCTATGTCGGTCGCGTGCTGTGTCAGTCGTGTGTTGGTGCTAGTCCCCTTTTGGAACGGTAAAAACAGTGAGTTTTGGGTGGAACGACTATGAAGCTATCTCTAAAACTTGAATGGAAGATATACAAAACGACAGTTAGATTTACTATATTATATGAAGTTAAATGTTGGACTATGAATCGAGCACACGAGCATAAAGTGAGAGTCATAGAGATGAGAATGGTAAGACGGATGTGAGGACTTACTAGGATGGACAAATAAGAAATGGAAAATGAGAATATTAGAAAGAAAGTCGAGGTTATGTCTATTGAGTGAAAACTCTAAGAGACACGTTTAAGATGAGATAAACATGTATCTACGCGACTAATAAATGACCCAGTTAGACAATATGAGATTGACAAATACACATTAATTGAGGAAGAGGGAGACCAAGGAAGACTTGACTAGCAATGATGAAACAAGATAATTTATTTAAATATAAATGAAGATATAATAGGGAATCAAGCCTAATGATGTAGGAGGATTAGATAGCCGACTCCACTTAATGGGATAAAAGTTTGATTATTGTTGTTTACAAAAAATCCTAAGAGTTAATCAAAGTTGATTTATAAGGCATTTATGTTTTCTTTCCTATGTTCTAAGAGTCCATCTGTTACTATAAATATGTGTGTTGGAATATAGAAAAAAGAGCAAAATTCTATAAAAGAACTTTTGAATTGTGTGATATAATGTGCTAGTTGTCATGCCTAGGGTCCTCTATGTGTAATTTCTAAAGTTTTATACAACCCTTTCAACACTCTTAAACTAAATTTCATATTTTTGACTCACATCCTTGAAACAATCAGACTCATGCTGCATCATATTTGGTATCACGGCCTAAGTCAATATGCTTAGTAGGTTTGGAAGCAGTTTTAGAGTAAAGTTGATTGATAGTAGTGAGATGAGATATTTATTTGCATAATAAACAAGTTGATCACTTGCAAACTCCTTTAAAGAGTATTGAAGCCCTCATTTCTCTACCAAGAAATCAAGTTTAAAAAGAGCAGGGAGGAACACATGTTAGGCAAACAAAAACCAGATTCAGAAAGGCTTCCTACAATTTAGCAGAAGCATAACCCTTTCTTGAGTGGGCTAGAAGATTCTTTGAGATGGAGGCCAATTATCAAGATGTTTTGGGGATATCACAAAGAATGTTCGAACTGAAGTGTCGAGGGAAAGAGGACCCTACTTTATTTGTTTATTTTCTTGCAACAATAAAAGAATATTTTGATTGGTACATTTTGATAGATAATTAAAATGTGTAATTTAGTTGAGTGAAGCTCGTGGATTTAGGAAAAATATGGTTGACTGGTATTGAAGCGAACAAAGAGATTGAGATAACCACCAATTACCTCATAGCTAGAGGTGAAGTGTCAAATACAAGAGAAGTATTTGCTAACAAATATTATGATAAGCTATTGGATCAACTTAAAGAAAAGCTTGTCTGAAGTTAAATATATACAAAAGATTGATAAAGTAACGATAAGGAGTTAGATAGTCGAAGATTCTTGACAAACAACACATGCAAGGTTTAATGTTGTTATATATATATATTATCTCAGTTTTAGCATGCCATGGAGTATTAAATCTTGACATGATATGATTCTTGTTGACATCATTGATATGACACAGGAGATCAAGCAATATCGAATTTTGATAATTTATTGGAACTAAGATATGTTTTGACCATTTCGAAGAACTGGGTATGAGATTTCAAATCATGAAGATGCTTTACATCTTGGAGCAAGCTTTGATGTTGCATTCGATATGCACATATTTTTGGTAAGAAATTTTGGGTTTTAGTAAAACATTCCATGAAATAAATTAAAAGTGAGAATTAGAGCTGAACTTGTCAATCCATTGAATTAGCAGTGACTCAAGTTGCCTTCTGAATTGCTTAAATCTAAAACAACAAAAGCAAATGTTTCAAATGTCAGCATCCAATCCATATAACTTATAATTTTCCCAAAAAGAGTTTAGACATTGGAGTGGATCATGAATATGCGACAAAACAACAAAAAGATATGAATGATTAAAATTCTTTTTATTATGAAAATTTTAATAAAGATTGATTTGGAAGAACAGAAAAACACTTCATCATTAGTTGACATTAGGAGTATTCTTACTGCTCCAAAAGTTTAGTGGAAAATTGGCAACATATCTCCATTTTTAGATGCCAATTAGTTGTGGGAATCAAGAATACAAGCTTATCACTGATGGAAAAAGCTACATAAATGTTTTTTCAACTTTCAACCATTGTGGAGTGTCTCAACATGTGAAATTATACTTCTATTTTGGTAATACAATGTTGTTTTGTTTCTCTTTCTTGCGAAAATTATTGTTTCTGTTTGATGTGACATTATTCCCATGAAAATAACTCATACTTCTTAGTCAATTTTGGTTGTTTGATCGAGATATGCATCATTTTATCAAGGAGAACACATTTACTTCCATGATCAACAAAAAGAAAGAATTATTGAAACCAATATACATTTCTAGAATGGAGAATTAGAAGCAAGAGAAGTAAAAGTTCTCAAAGACTTCTACTAGCATTATAATCTCTTCCAAATCTGGCCAAGAATTAGTATGAGAGCAAAGAGAGTGGCATTATATACGCTCATATATTAAAAAACAATGAAGGAGCTGTTGCTAAAGTTACCTTGCTCATATATTAAATATGTTGGCTGGTTCTTGTGTGGTTTCAAAAATTGATTTAAAAAGTGGGGATTATCAAATATGCATAAGGCTTGAAGACGAGGGAAAAACAACTTTTAAGGCACAAGATGACCTTTTTGAATAACGTATCATCCCTTTTGGCCTTTCCAATACTCCTAGTAAATTCATGTTTTTTATGAGTCAATTATTGCAATAATTTATTATTATTTTTTCTTTTATTTTGATGATGTCTTAATTTACTAGAATACTAGAGTACATTGATTTACATAAATTTTTAAAAAAATGATCCATGATTTCTTTTGTGGTTTTCTTTGGTTTTGTTTGATATTGATAAGGTATAATTATTAGTTGAGATACTTTATTAATCTCAATTTTTAATTTAATTAACTTTCTAAATACTAAGGCAAATATACTTAGTGGAAGAGCACTAGAAGATTAAAAAAAGTTCCTTTGAGTTAATCTTGATATGTTTTGAATCATATGGAAGAGTTGCAAATGTCTGTATCTTATGATACAGTACTAACATTTTACTGTTCCGAAGATCAAAGTTGGAACAATACTTTAAACTTTGCTAGGCCACACTTTATATAGCCTAGCAATGCATGCTGTCTGATAACATAAAATGTGCATTGTAGGATCATTTGGGACTTTTGACAATTTTTGTTGATAATTTATGAGAACTGAATATCAATCAAGGTTTACAATTTTAGTTTTAGTTACAATTTTAGTGGCTAGTCAAATAGTATAGGACCTTTGTTGAATAATAATACGAGGTGGTTCTGGTGCAACCAGCTTGATTAGGAGAAAGAAGATGATGAGAAGTAGAAAACGATTTGTGGAACAAGATTAGCTTGGAACTCCTTCATACTCATGAACTTGCCAACCTTTAGAGCTTGCTCTTGCCTTAGGTTGTGCCGAATCGTCAGAAAAGAGATTTCTTGCCACCTGTGGCCTGTTGTTTCCTGGACTGCTACAAAATAGCATAATATTGGGCTGGTGTTGAGGTTTCAACTAGCATTTGGATCTGAACTTGGCCCTGATCATACATTCTCATGTTCAAGTAGTATGCTAATAGTAATTTAAACTTTTATCTTCTTTCATATTACACTGAACAAAATCTGGAAAATTATTTGAATTTATCACATACTAGTCTTTATGATGCTTGATTCTCATTTTTTTTCAACTTTATGTCTATAAAAATTATACATTCTCATGTTCTATACTGCCAATCCTAATTGTAGAAAATTTCATCTCATTATTATGTTTTTTTTTATTTCTGATTTTTGCATAAATAGTACCTACATCACTTATTACATTAATTTCCACTCTAATGAACTTCTGGGTATACTACATTTTTGTGCACCTGTCAATGTTTTCTCTCACTGTTTGATCTTGGCAGCTACTCTGTTAAGGTTTAATTGTCTTTTAGCATGTTTATTTCAGGTACCTTAGGGATCTTCTGCTTAGCCCTCCCTGTTTTCAGATTGCATCCTCTATTCAGGGTAAGCCAAGCTCATTTTTTTCCCTTTATTGAAAACAAAAAACATGGCAAAAAAAAAAATTGGTTGGAAGAGTAGCTAATTTATGACTTTACTTTCATGAATGAATTAACTTTGCCACTTGAGTACCAACTCGGCTACACCATAGGGGCTATGGCTTTACTTTCATGATTCTATTACAATTGTACTTGTTTTAATGATCAACTGTTACCATGCCTTAGCTGAGGACTCAACAATTGACCTGCAATTGCTTGATCATGCTAAGTTAATAGATGAAAGATTTCATTGTCTTTTTTTAAAATTCATAATGTATTTGATTGAAAGTTTTTCCAACGACTTCAAAGCAAGGTTTGAAATCTTGTTTTAAGCTTGGGGTTTCAATCCTTGACCAAAATGAGATGTGTCAATGGTGCTGATGATGTACTGAGGTGGTGGTGATTGGCACAGAGGAAGAGCAGGAAGAAGTTGCATGATTGATGGTGGGCCAAGGTAGTCACACTGAATGAGTTGATTTTGAACCCCAGATGACCAGTTCCTGTCTTGTTGCAGCTAGAGTTTGATATTTTGTTTTCGCTGATAGTTATGGCTTGAAATCGCAGAAGGATGAGGAGAGGGAGGTGGAAGGGGAGATGGTCCATAGCATTGTTGAGATTGCTTCTGGAAGCCTTCATCGAAGGATTCTCTAACATACCTAACTTGTCTTGTTTTAGCGTTTTGACCCCTACGTGGTACACAACTTCTCTCCTGTCTCTGGTGAGTCAGAATTGTGATTTAAAACATGCTTCAAAGTACTATAGAAGTTAAACTATATTTGACCTAAGCAGACAAGCATCCATACATATCTTGTGAATGTGCTGATTTGTGTTAACATGCAAGGTAACTATACTCTTTAAAGAAAGCAGAGTAGACCCAACCTGCCAGGACAGGACAGGCATAAGTTGATGTGTGGCCATGGATTGATTGCTCATCCTTTGTATAGATGGCTAAAGTATGCATAAATGGTTGGTAGGAATGTGTCAGGGGGAAATGATGCTCTCAAGTGGTTGGCTGGGTCTAGTTAAACTATTTTGATGTGGTTGGCAAAAAAATTAAGTTTGCTTTAACTTATGTTTTTGACATGTGCATCAAATGTGTAGAGACTTTGGAATAGTGTATATATGAGCTCATAGAGCATGATGACGACATAATCTATTCATTGGTTTTGGTTTGATGGCACAAAGATCTGACACTAAGGTAACCTCACAAGGTGATGGGAGAAGGATGACATGTAGAACAAGGCCATAGACTTGGTGTATCTAAGGGGTTGGAGACGTGACGCAAGGTGTACTCTAAGATGGACTCCAAAGGTGAGAGGAGAAAGAGGACATGTAGGGCAAGCCTGCAGAGTATAGTACATTTAAGGTATCATAAGCTTGATGTGAAGTGTACTTTAGAGCGGTCTAAAACCAATGTGGACTCATAGGAGAGGGGAGAAGTATGACATGGAGCAAAATCGTGGAGCTTGGTGCGTTGAAGGAATCAAAAGGCTGACAATAATCAACAAGTTTGAAGAATTGAAGGCATGAAGTTGTGAGAGATTACAAGTGATGTATAATCTTGAGATTTTGTTTTTAGAAAGCATTGCTGGAATGATATGTTTAGCTAGGTAGTGTAGACTACTTTGTAGCTTAAACCGAGAGAGAAGCTGTGAGTCTTTGTCTGTGACTTAGCTCGGTCTTGGGACTTCACGTAGGCTTATGAGTGTGGAAATCGTGTGAAGGAGGGATTGCTTACTAGATTCAGGCGATTGGATTTTTACATTAGTAAGTGGTCTTAGTTGATTAAAAAGATGACTAAATGCAAGGGTTCAATGGATTGAAAGGATTTGTTTGAGCAGTAGTTGATTGGAGGTTAAGCCGTATCGACTAGTAACTTGAGCAGTTGACTCGGTAGAATTTCTAGTAGACTACCAAAATATTTGATGGCAACTCATAATCATTTGTGCCTAAACAGTTGACTGGAGGCAGGTAAAATAAATCTATTGGAGCTACATTATAAATTTCTCAGGGAGGTTTGGATAACAAATTGTTAACTGTAATATTGTCCTTACATTGCTTGAATGTCTAGGAGGGCTTGGGCAAGATTGAAGGCGTTAACTCAAGCTCTTTCTAATCTCTTTTATTTACCTTACATTTTATTTTCTGTATTTGAGAGAGAAAGTTCTATTGTAAATATCACAAGATTGAGATTGATAGAGGTTTATCCCAATGCCCTTTGTGAAGGGGTGATTTTAATAGAACCATTTGGGGTGGCACACTAGGCTCATTTAGATCGTGGATTAAGAGCAGGTTATTTTTGTGGAACCATTCGGGACACATGTAGATCGTGGATTAAGAGCGAGCCTCTGAACCATGTTAAACAAACATGTTAGCATTGAGTATGTGTCTTGATTTTGTTCTTATTATTTTTGCTATGTTTATACTTGACATGAGCATTCCATTGGAAACTAATAAATAAATTTGTGCTTGTTTTGCATGAATTTTGAATGAAGGGGTATTGGCTATGTACCCACTCCTCCGACCCATATCGAACCACACTAAAAGCTTATTGGGCCATCTAACATCATATTATGGACATTAACACCTAAAGTTATTGATTAGTCAAGTATTTTACTTTGTATTACATGACCATTTCCCTCTTGCTACAAGATGCTTGAAGAGTTCTTTTGTATGCTGAATAGACCTGTAAATACTATTTTTAATTATATTATTGTTGTGTTGTTTATATGCTTGCTTGTAATCTCATGCTAGCAAGGTTGCCTGTGTTAATCCCTGACCTGTATGTAAACAGTGAATACTGACTGGTGTTGTGGACTTCTGGTACCAGTAATAATCAGTATGATAAACTTCAGTGAAAACAGAAATTTCATTATCGTATTATAAAACATTGACCTCTTGGAATGATTGTATTTATAATGCGTTATAGTGTGCTACATGCTAACTGGACACATTTGTAAAAATACAAGATGTAGGGGTCTTGGAGGCCCTCACTAATTATGGATGAACTCACTGCGCACATTCAAGACACAGTACCGTGGTGCATGTTGTTTGCAGATGATATTATTTTGATAGATGAGACACGTGAAGGAGTAAATGCTAAATTAGAATCTTGGAGGAAAACACTAGAAGGGAAATGTTTTAAGCTTAGTAGATTAAAGACAGAATATATGGAATTTAAGTTTAGTAATATTAGAAGCAATGAAACAATTGTTAAGATAGAAGAGGACGAGTTATCCGGAACCGAGAGATTTAAATATTTAGGATCATTTTTGCAAAATGATGGAGGGATTGAGAGAGATGTCTTACATAGAATACAAGCAAGATGAGTGAAATAGAGGGGAGCGTCGAGTGTTTTATATGACCGTAAAATATCTCTTAAACTTAAAGGTAAATTTTATAAAACCGTAGTTAGACCTGCTATGTTATATGGAGCTGAAAGTTGGGCTATGACTCGAACACATGAGCAGAAGATGAGAATTGCAGAGATGAAGATTTTAAGGTGGATGTGTGGACATATGAGGATGGACAAAATAAGAAATGAGAGCATTAGAGAGAAAATTGGAGTTGCATCTATTGAGGAAAAACTTCAAGAGACACGTTTAAAATGGTACAGACATGTACTTAGCCGACCAATAAATGCTCCAGTTAGGCGATGTGAAATTATGATAAACATACATATCAAATGAGGAAGAGGAAGACCAAAAAAGACTTGGTTAGCAACAATAAAATAAGATAAAATTTATTTAAATATAGATGATGATATAATAGGAGATAAAGCTCAATGATGTAAAAGGATTTATACAGCCGACCCCACCTAGTGGGAAAAGACTTGGTTGTTGTTGTTGTACAAGATGTAGGGGTCTTACCTGTATTTTTTTCACATCCTTATGGTATACAACTAGAGATATACAGGTAGAGGAGGTTGCCTAGGGATTTTGATCATATAAGGAATAATTCTCCCTTATATTCATCGGAGCCACATTGTTGGTTGCATAACCAGCCATTGTGCATCAAACTCTCTGGCAACGATCAACCTTCAACTCACCTCTTTCCGTTTGTGTGCTCCTCCTATTCACTTCATTTGTGCATTAGTCTATTCGTGAAGTGTCCTTCAATCATCGATGAATCTGGCGTTATATGCATCTGCACAATGCCACCCCACCTCTTCTCCATCTTGTGTCTCAAACCCTTTCCCTTTCTATTGAAAAGCACAATCCTGCCTCTCCTTGTCCTATTGTCTGTTGGGATCTTCTCCATGTGAAGCCAACTCATTTGTGACATTGTCGCTCTCTATTTCCAGGATGCACACTTACAGTAGCCGATTCCATTGTCACTGCTTTGTCTATGGATTGCACCCAATCCAGCTGAGCCATTCTCTGTGCTGATATCTTATCCAGCCCAATTTGAATGACCTTTGTTGAAGATTAATCTAACTTTTGACCCACTCTAGTATTGTGAAATCCAGCCATGGATTTTCAGCCCATCTTATCCTAGCTGATTTCTCAATCAAGTAGCGGATTCAACTAACTGATTTCTATGCCCTTTTTATTGAGATGGAAGATTCTTTAAGAGATTGACAATGAAGTCTACGGGTTTTCTCTCTTGGCTAGGAAAGGCCTAAATGCTTCTATGCTTAATTTGAGCATTTCAAGGGCACATGTTATTCTCTTTATGGTTCCACCTTATTGCCCTTCTACTATTACACATTTAGCTTGATTAAGGACACATGTTATTCTCTTGTAATATGACCTTTTTGAGTTCACTCCTTTCCCTCTTTATCATTTCTTTGAGTCAGATTTTATTCCTACATTGTTGTATTTTGCTCTCCCCATTGTTTACTTTTGCTAACCCACCACCCTTATGGGTTTGTAGTTGACAATTGCACTGTGTAGATATTTCAATACCTCCATAAGACTCTTCATCTCTTCCACCATTAATCATTGTCCCAAATTCCCTTATGATATGAACATTCCGATTGTTTTTTGCAAAGTTACTCATAAGTACTCCACTTCCTCATGTCTTACGAAGTATCAAATTAGAGAAAACACCTAGGGACTAGTATGCATGAATTTGCATACACTTGAAGATCCTTTCTGTTGGATCGAATGAGTGCGATAGAGAGGGGGGTGAATATCGCGCTTTTAAAGCTTTTCTTTTACTCGTTAAAAATAAAGTCGTGCAGCGGAAAAATAAAGTACTCAGTTCGGTTACTTGGTTCGAAGCCTAGGTCGACTCTTACTCCAAGGCCCGCAATCTTTGACCGCATCGATGGGCAATCCACTAAAATCCTTCATTCCGAAAACCTCGGAAAGAAACAGTGCGTACAAGATGCAAGATAGTAAGACCCTACTATCTTGTAAGAGTTTAAGTACAATGCAAGTATTAATAAATGTACCGACAATAATAAAAGACGAAACTTGATCGGCACTTCTGGATGGAGCAGCTTGCGAGTTGTAGAGCAGTAGCACGATCAGCAGAAGCTTGCATAGTGATTAATTTCGAACCAGGAATCTTACCCCGCCACGGACCTCGAGCTCTCTTTTATAATAATCGTCGATGTTCGGTCGACCGATCCCTAGGTTCGGTCGACTGAACTAGCTCCTTTCCTTCCTGGCTGAGATTCGATGCTGATTTGATCTTCGATAATTAATGATCATTAAGGGTTCGATCGACCAATCCCTTTGTTCGGTCAATCGAACAGGCTCCTTCCCTATTCGTTGAGATTTGCCGAGATTCGCATTTACTGTGCTTTTACTGATTGATCGTTCGGTCGACCGATCAGTGTAGTTTCCTTCGCTGCTGATCGTTGCTGATTGAACTGTGTTGAGTCACCCTGGTTCGGTCGACCGATCCCTACGTTCGGTCGACCGATCCCTACGTTCGGTCGACCGATCAGGCCATAACATGCAAAACAGTTTTAGACAAAGTATCCATGCAACACAAAGGTTAGCACAGTAATATATAATGTATGAGTAATATTAGACAGTAGAACCTATCTTGATCTCAACTTGAAAACCTTCCCTGTTTCTTCAGTTGGATCAGCGACCTTAGGTTGTTCACTTCAGGAACTCGATCTCTCTGTCGCTCCTCCAGTTATTTACCTCAACCTACCTGCCAAAGATTGATCCTCCAGATCTTGTTTGGACTTTTCACTTAGCTTTGATCGGTTCGCCAGGACTTTTCTTTCAACCTTCGGTCCATAAGACCTCTCGATCACATTGCCAAGCGTCAGGTCCTCTCGACCCACTTGGACTTTCACCTGGGTTCCACGATTTGCTAAGACTTTTCCTGCCTAACTTCCAGCTAGGTCTTTTTCCAGTTGAGAAAACAACCTGCACACTCAGTTAACTTATTAGATCACAACAAAACTTAACTTGAACCTTTGACAACATCAAAACTTAGGTTTGATTCTCTTACACCATCAAAAATAATTTCTAATTAAGTTTTAAAAATAATTTTTAATTAAGTTTTTAACATAATTTTTAATTAAGTTTTAAAAATAATTTTTAATTAAGTTTTTAAAATAATTTTTAATAAAGTTTTTAAAATAATTTTTAATTAAGTTTTAAAATACTTTTTAATTAAGTTTTAAAATAATTTTGAAATGAATTAATTAAGTTTGAAATTAATTTAATTTAGTTTGAAATTAAGTTTGAAATTAATTAATTAAGTTTGAAATTAATTAAAATTTGAAAAGGTTATTGAACTCATGTTAGATTCAAACTTAGCTTTGGGTTTCTAAGGATAAGTTTTGAGTTCAGTGGCAAGGCATATGACCTTATATATCGACGGTGGACCACTTGCTGAATACTTTCTAAAATAGTCCTGACCAAAAAATTTAATACTAAGTTTTGGTCAAACTAGTCCATGTTTGACTGGGGTAGCTTCGGTCAGATCTGCTAAGTTTAGTGCACCAGGTAGAATACACAAGATTCAGCCTAGACATGCCTTCGACAAAGCTTTTTTGACATACTATCTTCCCAATTCATTCCGATGCTATGTTGTTGGTAAACCTTTTTAACTAACCGTTCTAAGCATAAAGGAAACCTAATCTTAAGTGTGTAAGATTAATTAATCATGTTGGTTGAACTATTTTTCTAATTGCTCCCTTGAGTCATAGCTTAGATATGGTCTATCTAAGTAATGAATCTGACTTTTAGGGATCAAGTAGAGATTTGGTTTAATTGGTTCGGTTAAATATTTTATTTGGACCTATGCTTGGACTTGACTTCTAACATTTTGAGTAATTAATGACAAATATGGTTTGTTTATTTGATTTGGTTTATATCCAAGTCCTGATTTATTGTACACGGCTCGTTGCGATCCAAGTACCATATTTAGACACTTGGATCCCAGTTCGAGCTTTTTCAATATTTTCTTGAGTCGCTCGACTTGACCTTTCAAGTTGGAATTTTCTTCCTCAAGTTTTGCAACTTGAGTTGAAGTTCCGACTTGAACTTGGTTAGTCGAGTCACTCAAGTTAACTTGCTTCTTAAGGTGGTATATTTCCTTAAGTAGCAAGTTATTTTGTTTTTCGAATTTTGATAATTCTCTAAACAAACATTTAACAATTTTAAGTAAATTTAACTTTGAATAAATCGTTACCATATTTGGACCTTCGGAAACGGATGTAGATCCGTGGCTTCTCTCGGACTTGATGTCTACCTCGGATTCGCTGTAGTTTCCGGACTCGTACTCTTCCTCAGAATCAGATTCTTCGTTTCTTGCCATAAAGGCAAGATGACTAGAATGCTTCGATTCTTCTGCATCGGATTCCTTGGAGGATGACTCGTCCCATGTCGCATGGAGGGCTTTCTTTCTTCTTGTCGACTGGGGCCTTTCTTTCTTCCGATTTAGGCATTTGTTTTTGAAATGCTCCTTCTTGTTGCATCCGTAACAAATTATTTCTGATTTGTTTTGCATCTGGTTAAGTGGTGTCTTTTTGGTACCTCTTCTGAATTTCTTCTTCGTCTGCAATCTCCGGACCATGTTGACTAGTTCTTCTTCATTTGTTGAGTCAGAGTTTGATTCACTTTCTGACTCGATCTTTGTTCTTGATTTGCCTTCCTTGCTTGGACCTGCATACAAAGCGACTCCTTTCTCGACATGGCTCACGTTAGATTGTTCGTGTAATTCCAATTCACAAAATAACTCATCTAACTTAAGAATTGAAAGATTCTTGGAAACTTTGTAAGTATCTACAATTGATGCCCACAAAGCATTCCGTGGAAAGACATTTAGTGCGTACCTTAGTGCCGCGTACATATGATGGGCAAACAATCATAACATTTTAGCATAAACAAAATATACCTAGATAATCTATCTAAGCATCCTTAATTCTTAACTAAACCTTAAAATTAAATCCTAGATTGCCCAATTTCATCAAGAAGGTGCCAAACCCAATTTTGACATTTCTTTTTCCCTTTTTGAATTTGTGCCATTTTAAATTAAACAAATTCTCAAAGTATAACACATTTTACTCTTTTAAAGAGTAAATGAAATCAAATTAAGGCTTAGATTCGCCTTTAACCTTCTAAGAAAATGCCAAAACCCCAACTTGGCATTTCTTATCCTTTCCTAAATGTGTCAACTTAAATCAAGTTCAAATCCTCAAAATTTGACACAAATTGTCACGCCCCAGAGGAGTCCCTGTCCGAGAAAATTTCGGCAGCATCTCCCCTGTATGGCGGACAATCAAAAATTTCTACAAGCACTAAATACTTCAGCCACAGGCGGCTGGAATAATAACAGTAAATAAAAATCAATCACCACGCAGTTTATATATGTATCCAGCCTCTGGCTGTCACAACCACGCAGTTAATAATACTCTGACTCAAATCAACCCTACTCAACTACACTCGTAAAGCCCAAATCCGATTTTTCTTACCTCTTCTGCCGTCCAGGCAGGCATGTAGTAGAGTAAAATCCAAATCATACTAAAAGTCCATCCAACGGAAAGATTCCATACAATATCCATATGTAAGTCCAAAACAAAACTAAAACAAAGTCTGATAGCGAAAAGCTAAAATGAAACAACAACTCAAAAACCAGCAGAGGAGTAGCACTACGTGCTGTGGGAACTAGCGACTGGAACTCTCTCCTGACAGCATCAACCTGAAAATAACAACAATGGAGGCGGGGTGAGTCCAACACTCAGCAGGTACAATTGATATGCAAAGTAAAGAAACAACACCTAGCACTAATCATGCGTACAGTCTCCATAAGGATAATATCCGAAATAAGGGAGAGAACCTCACCAATCAGATATAAGGTCATCAGACCAAACAGATAAGAATCCTGTATGCATGTCAAACATAGTATCCAAAAAATGCAACATAAAGTGCAGCAAACACAAACAATAAATGCAATCCATGCATATGATGCAATGATGACATGGTCACCCCTGACGCCAGTCAATCATCTCATACGCGAAAGTGAGGCCGAGTAGGTAGGGCTATGACAACTGTGTACTCTGTCGTCACTACTCCGGAGTGACCGAGTGGACAGGATGTTGTCGAAGTACACCTATCCTCCTACCCCAAATCATAAGTGGGGGAGCTCAATGCTCTCATCTCCCTGAGACAATCTAGAGGAGGGATCCCTGTCCTGCTACCACGCTGCGTCATCACTACCCATGAGTGGGCTAGCGGAGCCCTTGACAGAGCAACTTGCTGCAACACACCCTACTTGATATACCACTAACCCATGAGTGGTTGTGTGTGCAGATCCATGTAACTGGCGATGTGCTCAACAATAATGGAGCGGACTATCGCACAGCATGCAATCATGCAAATGATGCATGGCAATAACCATATAAACATCCTGACCTAATCCATGTATATAGAAAAGTGCACCCTAGGTCAACGAATCATATCGAATCAAAGGTACACAGAAGGTATAAAAACCTAGGTCCTGAACATGGTCAAGCATGGCATATCACTACCCCTATAAGCATGTATAAACAGGTAAAATCTACCTGAGACGCAAAACCAATCAATCAATCAAGCATGTAAGATTTGGGTAGTGATTAACCGAAAACAGATAAGAAACACAATTAATGCAGCATGTTAATTTAATTACTAAGCATATCAAATGACATAAGTCAAAAGTACCCGCCTCCAATAAAGTGGTCCAATCCGTCCAAATCCGGACGTCGAGATGCTCGTCTCGCGTCAAAGTCCTGAAATACCAATACACAGATATTTTATTTAGCTAAAAATTCAAATGAATTGCTAAATAAAATTCCCAACACAACTTAGGACAAAATCCTAAGTCATAATCATTAACCTACCTAATTAAACACAAATAATTTAGTTACTCAACCTGTATCAAATAACTAAATCAGACTCTTAATTCAATTAGGAAACCCTAATTATCGATTAACCTTAATTGATCATCAATTAACTTGTCCACATAAAAACCTAGATCCACCCAACCGAACAACCCAGAGCACAGAACCTAATCAGCCGACAAATGAATAATCACCTAACAAAATCAAGTACACTATGATCTTCAACTAAGCATATGTTTGATCTGTAGACCACATGATCTCAATACGTACCAAGATTCCCACTCCTTACCTAACTTCACCGCCGCTGTTTGATCTGGAATCAAAGAGTTGATAACGGAAATTGCACCACTAAGGGCTGTTGGCTGCTGTAACAATACAAGCAAACAAAAATCAAAACTTTCCTACCAAGTATAGATTCTTATTCCAACTTCAATCCAGCACTCCCTTACCTACAAAGATCACCGGAGATCAGAAAGTAAGACAAATATGGATCGGCCACTGATACTAGAGCACACAGGAAATGGCACGGATGGTCTGCTCGGTGTCCCTGTCGGCTGCACCTTGGCTGGCGTCGGAAATCAGTTGGTCCCAAATCTAGGGCACGGCGCTAGGGCAGAGAATGGGTCGCCGGCGTCGGCAGAGGAGAGGAGGAAGAAAAGGGTGTGCGGCGGTGGAGAAGCGGCTGTCGCTGCACTGCTTCGTGCGGGAAGATGGAACTCGGCCGGCGGCAGCGTCGGGTAGAGAAGAAGATGCTCGTGGTGGCTCGGTGCGTCGCCGGCGGCTAAGTCACAGGGAAAGGAGGTCGAGGGTTTTTGTGCACTCGGGGAGGAGAAACCGCCCGTGCGGCCGGTTAGCGCACGGTGATCGCGTGTGAGGAAGAAGGGGCGCGGCACGGTTTCGGCGAGAGAGAAAAGGAAAAAGAATTAAAAAAAAAAAAAATCAACTTTTCCTCACTTAAATGGGGTAGCCTAAACAGGCCCTTCCGGGCCCTGTTTTTTTTTTTTATCCCCGTCAACTCGTCCGTACGAGCTCCGAAAAATACCCGGAAAATTTCCAAAAATTCCGGAAAAATCCCTTATTAATATTCCCTATTTTTCCGGTATTTTACACAAATTACTCCTCTTAAGGATTAACCGTTGAGACTTAAGATTTAGATTTGCTCTTAGTTCCTTAAGAACATACTAAGATCTAAACTAGCCATTTCGTATCCTTTTTCCAAGTGTACCAACTTACATTAAGTGTGATTCCTCAAAGTTTGGCACAACTTACTCTTCCAAGGAGTAATTATCTTACATTAGGACCTAGATTTTCCTTTAATTGCTCTAAGAAAATACCAAAATCCTAATTTGGTGTTTCTTATATTTCTCCAAATTGTGCCAATTTAATTCAAATATAATTTCTTAAGATTTGGCACTTGTTACTCTTTCAATGAGTAACACCATAATCCTTTTCATTTTAAAGGTTAACAATAACCTTGAAAATGCTCTTAAGTGTCAACTTTTATCAAGGTTGGGTTAATCACCCTTCCAATTGGAGTTGACACTCTCTAAACCCATCTAGGGTGTAGAGAATATGCTCCTAGGAACCCAAAACCTATTGGTGCTCCTTGGATGCTCTAGGTACTCACTAGGGATGACTTCCCTAGTCACCTTCCTAAGGACCTTTCTAGGCTTCTTAGAAGCCTTGGTCTCTTCTACTAGGTCACTCTTAGGGATAACTTCCCTTGTAACCTTCTTTGTGACTTTATTAGGCCTTTTTGGAGCCTTAGTCACCTTGGTCTTGACAAATGTACTCTTAGGGATGACTTTCCTAGTATTTTTGGCTTGACTACTAGACCTAGGTTTGGTTTCATAGCTATATGAAATCTTATGATAGGAAGTCACATCCTTCTTGGTTTTAGGTTTGTATCCCAAATCTCTATAGCCATTGGATGACTCTTGTCTAGCTCTCCCTAGGTGATGCTCACTTTGTCCCTTAAGCAAGTTTTCCATTCTGGCTAAGGTTCTCTCTAAGTTATCAAGTCTTGACCTTAAGACTTGGTTTTCCCTTACTAAGTCCATAGATTTGGATTTTTGTTGATTCCTATGAGCATTGCTAGCCTTAGGCTTATATCTAAAATCCTTAGAATTGTTGCCTAAGTAGATATCTACCTTCCTAACCTTAGGTATGGTAGATCTAGCATGAGGAGGTATGTATATTCCCTTAAAGCTATCATGCTTTCTATTTTCATGATAATTTGCATTAAAATGATAAGAATTATTTCTAACATGCATTTTATCATGACTCAAAGGAATTGCCCTATTAAAAGTTACCTTGGGTTTGCTCTTAGAAGCTCCCCCTTGAATTGTGCTTTCTCCTTTGACTTTAACCGACTTCTTCCCCTTTGGACATTGACTTCAATAATGTTCATTTTGGTTGCACAAGAAACACACAATATGTTCCTTGCTTCTCTTTGTTGTGAGGATTGTCTCCTTGAGTTTTTCTTTGCCCTTTGTTGCTACTTGACCCTTCTTCTTGGCTAATTTGGGGCATTTGCTCTTGTAGTGCCCATGCTCCCTACACTCAAAACAAATGATATGATTTTTATCTTTAATAATTGAAATCTTTATACTTTTGCTTGTAGGGTTGATGCTTGATCCTCCATTTGATTTTTATTGCAATGTAGAGATGACATCATCTTCTATTTCTTCCTCTTCACTTGAGGATGTGGACTCTTCCACTACTTCATCTCTTGAGGATGTGGAAGATCTCTCCTCTGCCACCTCTTCCTTCTCTTCCTTTTCCTCCTCGAATGTTGACCTCTTGTCAACATCGGATTGCATCTTTTCTTCCTCCTCTTCTTCGGATGTTGACCTCGTGTCAACATCGAATTGGTCCTTCTCTTCTTGGACCAATGAGCCCTTCTCCTTGGGCTCTTCCACTCCTTGGACTTGTGTAGGGTCTTCATGATAGACAATGATCTTTTTCCAAAGATCACTTGTATTTGTGGTTTCACCTACACTCAACAAAATATTAGAAGGTAGTAAATTATGTAAAATTCTCGTTATCTCCTTGTCTGCCTCCGATTGTTCTCGTTGCTCTTCGGTCCAATGCCGAGGTCGGAGGCGTTTACCCTTCTTGTCCGTAGGAGCTTCAAATGGGTCACTCAAGACAACCCATTGGTTCCAATCCATTTGGAACCATGTCTCCAGCCGATTCCTCCAAAAGGCGAAGTCTTCCTTGTCGTATGGCGGAGGAATTCGGATGTCCCATCCAAGTGGACCTCCCAAGTCCATCTTCCTCTAGCTTCTTGCTTTCTTGTCGGTTAGTCCATAGAAGAGCGACTTCGCTCTGATACCAATTGTTGGGACCTTTGTGCCCGCTAGAAGGGGGGGGGGGGGTGAATAGCGTTTCGTCGTGCTTGAGTTGATTTGTTTCTTCTTGATGATGTGCAGTGGAAAATACAAGAACCAAACACCAACAATGCTAACTCTAGAGACTTACTTGGTATCTACCTCAAGCAGAGGTGACTAGTCCAAGGATCCACACACTCACGCACCCTCCACTATAAAACCACTCCTTTGCGGTAACTACCGAAGGTGGAGAAGCCTTACAAGCTCACAATATAACAAGAATATAAAGAGAAGCAAATACAAGGGAAATCTTACAAGATTTGTACAATAAACCCTAACCCTAGCTTCTTCTTCTTGTTGCAGCTCGCCTCTTGACTTGGACGTGCCTCCAAGAACCTTCAAGACTGGCGGAGAGAGTTGTGGAGAAGTCACTGTGAAAGTCGCAGAAGAATCGCAGGAAAGAACACAAAAGTTCTAGCGAAGAAAACACTCCGCTAGGCTATATACAGTGCTCCCAATCGATTGAGATCAACCATAATCGATTGCCACGTCACATCCGCACAATCCTAGCCGTCCATCACCTGCATCCTGCGTAACGATCGAATCCCAATCGATTGACCGATCGATTGGGAACATTTGGATCGTTCGGTGGATCGATCCAGAAGCATTCTGTGCTTCTCGCGATCGCGCGAGAACACCCCTGCCCAATTGATCGACCGATCGATTGACAGCTCCCAATCGATCGCCCGATCGATTGGGAAGGGCTCTGTGCTCACGAAATATGGTCCCAATCGATCGACCAATCGATTGGGCCATTCCTTCCTTCGCAGCACACTCCAATCGATCCACTGATCGATTGGTCCCTGGTTCAGTCGATCGCCCGATCGATTGACCAGCCTGGACTTGACTCAAACTCAAGTCCAAACTCCCAAACCCAACTCCCGGTCAACCGTGACCTGTTGGGTCTCCATGCCTAGGATTTGGCCACTCCTGACCAACCTCGAACTAGCCTTCTAGCCTCCTCCATCAGCCTTGCATCCCTCGGATATCTCCCCATCCTTCACGCTTTGCCTTCTGGAGCTTCCATCGGCCTCATCCTAGTTGTCGGGTTCTCCTAGCCAAATCACCCTAGGACTTGCTTTGTCAAGATCACACTTGGACTTTCCAATTGCTTGGCTCCTTACCAGGACTTTCTCCTTGCCAAGATCACACTTGGACTTTCCAATTGCCTGGCTCTTCACTAGGACTTTCCCTTTGCCAAGATCACACTTGAACTTTCCAATTGCCTGACTCCTTATCAGGACTTTCCTTTTGCCAAGATCACACTTGGACTTTCCAATTGCCTGACTCCTTATCAGGACTTTCCTTTTGCCAAGATCACACTTGGACTTTCCAATTGCCTGGCTCCTCACCAGGACTTTCCCTTTGCCTAGCTATACTAGGACTTTCCAATTGTCTGATCTCACTTATCAGGACTTTCACCACTAAGTCTGGTCAACACTGACTTACTTGGATTTTCACAACCTTCCTGTTGGACTTACCTTTGCCTAATCTCCAATTAGGACTTTCCCAGTCAAGTCTCCTGTCAACCTTGACCTACTTGATTTCTCTCTTGCTTAATCTCCAGTTAGGACTTTCCCAGATACCTAAACTTCAGTTAGGACTTACCCGGTCAAGTCTCCGGTCAACACTGACCCACTTGACTTGTCTTCTCATCAACTTGGTCAATCCCTTGACCATCTCCACAATCGGACGATTGTTCTAGCAATCTCCATATATTGTCAAACGGACGATTGTCCTAGTAATCTCCATATATTGTCAAACATCAAAACTCAAATCCCGACTCAAGCTTGACTCAACTCAAACTTAGTCAATCTGGTCAAACTTGACTTAGGGAAATTGCCCCAACAAAAAAAGAAAGAGAATTTTAAAAGAAAAAGAAAGAAAAAGTTTTAAAAGTGCTATGAAAAACGGTTAAGTATTTTCAGAGCTACGAGGCTCTGATACCAATTGTTGGATCTAATGAGTGCGATAGAGGGAGGGGGGGGGGGTGAATATCACGCTTTTAAAACTTTTCTTTTGCTCGTTAAAAATAAAGTCGTGTAGCGGAAAAATAAAGTACTTAGTTCGGTTACTTGGTTCGAAGCCTAGGTCGACTCCTACTCTAAGGCTTGCGATCGTTGACTGCACCGATAGACAATCCACTAAAACCCTTCTTTCCGAAAATCTCGGAAAGAAGCAGTGCGTGCAATATGCAAGATAGTAACACCCTACTACTTGTAAGAGTTTAAGTACAATACAAGTATAAATAAATGTACCGACAATAATAAAAGACGAAGTTTGGTTGACACTTCTGGATGGAGCAACTTGCAAGTTGTAGAGCAGTAGCACGATCAGCAGAAGCTTGCACAGTGATTAATTTCGAACCAAAAACCTTACCCAGCCTCGGACCTCGAGCTCTCTTTTATAAGAATCGTCGATGTTCGGTCGACCGAACCAGCTCCCTTCCTTCCTGGCTGAGATTCGATGCTGATTCGATCTTCGGTAATTAATGATCATTAAGGGTTCGGTCGATCGATCCCTCTGTTCGATCGACCGAATAAGCTCCTTCTCTGTTCGTCGAGATTCGCATTTACTGTGCCTTTAATGATTGATCGTTCGGTCGACCGATCCTCTGGTTCGCTCGACCGATCAGTGTAGTTTCTTTCGCTGCTGATCGTTGCTAATTGAACTGTGTTGAGTCACCTTGGTTCGGTCGACCGATCAGGCCATAACCTACAAAACAGTGTTAGACAAAGTATCCCTGCAACACAAAGGTTAGCATAGTAATATATAATGCATGAGTAATATTAGACAGTAGAACCTATCTTGATCTCAACTTGAAAACCTTCCCGGTTTCTTCAGTTGGATCAACGACCTTAGATTGTTCTCTTCAGGAACTCGACCTCTTTGTCGTTCCTCCAGTTATTTACCTCAACCTACCTGCCAAACATTGATCCTCCAGATCTTGTTTGGACTTTTCACTTAGCTTTGATCAGTTCGCCAGGACTTTTCTTTCAACCTTCGGTCCTCCAGACCTCTCGATTACACTGCCAAGCGTCAGGTCCTCTCGACCCACTTGGACTTTCACCTGGGTTCCACGATTTGCTAAGACTTTTCCTGCCTAGTTTCCAGCTAGGTCTTTTTCCGGTTGAGAAAACAACCTGCACACTCAGTTAACTTGTTAGATCATAACAAAACTTAACTTGAACCTTTGTCAACATCAAAACTCAGGTTTGATTTTGGTGCAACTTGTACCAACACTTTCCATATCTAATTGTCTCTCACCAAAAAATCTTCTATTTTGATCCTTCCTTACAAAATGAATCATAGTTGACAAGGCAAAATGGCGAGGCTTTGTTAGCATCCTACTGCCACGGTAATGTCTTCCAAAGACTCTCAATGTCCGTCGATAGGTGGACATCTCCGGTCGCATATGGAGCCTGTCTCTGATCCTCCTTCATAATTTTGCAATAGGGGGGATCCGAAGAATATGTGCTCCTACTACCCGCAGAAAGTGCTTGATCTTCTAAGTAATCCTTTCTATCTCCGGTGGGGAGACACCTCTGCGCCAATATCCAAATTGCATGACTCGACTATAAGTAAGTCTTCCACACTATTCGAGTCCATGACTTCTTAGGACTAGGAAGCCTAAAAAAATCATATGCCTATGCTACCCCTCCACCAGCAGCCTCCAGGACCTAGCAGCCAATAATATAAGATCCCGTATCTGTAATAGTCGCTTGATCAGATGAGAATCCGAGTGGGCTGCCTCCTATGCCCATACATTAGCATGTCTCAAGTATGATGGATGCATTTGATCCAAAGGGTGTCTTTCTTCATTTGTATCTGCCACAGAACTTTAGCTAGGAGGCCTAGGTTCCAAGCTTGCAAGTCGAAATCCCAAGCCACCTTCTTTAGGCTTGCACATATCTGCCCATTACACTGGGGATGCTTAGAGGTCCACATGAAAGACCTACAGATGCTGTAGATACGACCAATAACGCTATGCAGTAGTGGCAAGATGGATAACCATTGGCATCCCATTCCCTTAAGTATAAAAGTGATAAGTTGTGCCTTGCCTAGGACATCTTTTGTGGCCAAACGTTGATCTTTCGAACCAAAGACTCAAGTAGGGAGTATAGTCAGAAATCTGAAGTCACTGAGCAGCTAGCGGTATCCCCAAATATTTGAATGACATCATGCCCTCCTAAAAATCGGTGATGGAAAGGAACCTCCCGTGTGTCGTGTCATCAACTCTTGCTAGATAAATATTATACTTCAGTCTATTCACTTGAAGTCCCATTGCTGACCTAAACTCGTGTAAACAGGAAGATAATATGCTAACCGAGTCCAGTTGTCGCCCCAAAGTATCAAATGATACTCTCAATCAACTTAAAGATTGCTTGGTGGCTAAGGGCTATACACAAATTTGTCAAACAACTATCACAGTAGCTGTCATAGCCTGTACAGATTTGACAAGTTTTTCATAGCTTGTATAGCTGTGTCAAACAACTGTGAATAGACAGAAATAAAATAGTTGTGAGCACAATGTCGGAAATCAAGAGATTTAGTTAGAAAGATATTAATTTCTTATATACAGAATAATTAGTTTCGTATTCTCTCTTCTATTATAATGTTGTATATAATGGGTATTTCCATTCTAAATGTAGACAATTATTTGTGAAATATTAATTTGATCCACATTTTCCACATGGTATCAGAGCTTTAGCCTTCATTGTTAATTCTCTTTTCTACATTTCTTTATCATAGCCGATTCTCAAATAACCATTTCCAACAATCCTAGCCAATCTATTGTGTTTGATGATGGTAGTTCAGTTCAGAAACTTGGTGATCTGTTCCAATCGACTCAATGGGAAGAACTACATGAAATGGTCTCAGATTGCTCGTACGTACCTCAAAGGCAAAGGGCAACTTAGCTATATCTTTGGGACATGACCTGCCACGACTAATCTAATTTTTGAGGCATGGGATGAAGAAAATTTTATAATTATGCCTTGGTTATGGGATTCTTGGAACTATCCATCAGGGATACATGTATGTTTCTTTCTACGACTCATGAAATTTGGGATTATATTACCCGCACTTACTCAAAAGCCCGTAATGCTGCCCAAGTTTATGAATTTAAAGTCAAAACAGGTGCTACTAAATAAGGAGATAAATCAGTCATTGAATATTCCATGGTTTTGCAAAAACTGTGGCAAGAACTCGATTACTACCAAGTAATTGAGATGCAATGTGCTTCAGATGCTATTGTTTTGAAGATTTTTATTGAAAAGGAGCATGTATATGATATTTTTGGCCGGCTTAAATCCTGAATTTGATCATGTCCGGATCCAAATCATTGGCAAAGACTACATACCGTCTCTGGCAGAGGTGATCTCTCTACTCCAGGTTGAGGAAAGTCGACGAAGTGTGATGCTTGAGCCCCAACCCATGGCTCGATCGGCGCTTGCTTCCAAAACTGACTCGCAGGAGAAAGATAAGTATGGTGTGACTTCAATTAAAGACAATAAAGCCCATCTTTGGTTCAACTACGGTAAGAAACTCGTCACACTAAAGAGACATATTGGAAACTACAAGGTAAACCACCAGGTCGAGAATGGGGAAGTCATGGGGGGCAACACAAATTTCAAGCACATCTGATCGAGCAATCCCATATTGAAGACAATTCAATTCTTGGGAGATTCAACAGTGTAGAAATTGAGAAACTTCGAGAATTGTTGAGTTCTCTTAATAAACCGTCTGGCACATGCTCTTTGACTCTTTCAAGTATCCCTTCACTCTCTTCTTGTATGAATACCTCAAACAATTTGTTTGATAACTCATGGATAATAGACCCCGATGCCACAGACCACATGACTCCCAATTCTAAAATTTTTCACACTTATAATCTCAACCCAAGTAACAGAAATATTATAGTAGCTAATGGATCTTTAGCCACTGTTGTTGGTTTTGGAAATGTTCATCTTACTCCTAACCTTATCCTCAAAAAATGTCTTCCATGTATCAAAACTGTCTGCCAACCTTGTTTCCGTTCAAAAATTAACTACAGAATTTCACTGTCATGCCATTTTTTCCCTTCTTATTGTGTTTTCCTGGATTAGGACTCGGGGAGGAGGATTGGACTTGCTAAGGAACATAGTAGTCTTTACTACCTTGAATCCACTAAGAAGAATAATTTGTCTTTGTCCTTTCACAGTTCTTCCAATAAGGACAATATTTGGTTGTATCACAAACGTCTAGGTCATCCCTCTTTTAGAGCTTTAAAGGTCATGTTTCCTCATTTTTTTCAAGGATTGGATGTTTTTGAATTTTGATGTTTACGAATTGGCAAAACATTCTTGTGTACCCTTTCCTATAAGCAATAAAAGAAGTTCTACTCTCTTTCATTTAATTCATAGTGACATCTGAGGTCCTTCTAATGTTCCCAATGTTTCTGGGGCTCGATGGTTTGTCTCCTTAATTGATGATTGCATTCGGATTACATGGGTGTTTCTCCTCAAACAAAAATCTGATGTCAATATTATTATTCCTAATTTCCATTCAATGATTCAACATCAATTTGGAGTGAAAATCAAAAGCGTTAGAACTGATAACGCTAGAGATTACTTCAACTAAACATTGTCCTCCTATTTTTAATCCCAGGGGATTATTCATGATTCATCTTGTATTTATACACCCCAATAAAATGGAATAACAGAAAGAAAAAATGGACACTTACTCAACACTACTCGAGCTATTCTTTTCCACAACAATGCCCCTAAATCCTATTGGGGAGAGACTATCCTTAATGCTGCATACATGATAAACAGATTTCCTTCACATGCCCTAGATAACAAGAGTCCCATGCAACTCCTCAATGAGTTTTATCCTCATTTCCTAATCACAAATGGACTTACTCCTAGGATTTTTGGGTGCACTGCTTTTCTTTATATCCATAATCCACTTCGAGGTAAAGTAGATCCTCATGCCATCAATTTGCCTTCCTTGGATATTCGTCCACTCAAAAATGGTATAAGTGTTATCACCCTTCATCTCAAAAGTTTTACATCTCGGCTAATGTTACCTTCTTTGAACATACCCCGTTCTTCGCTAAGTCCTATGCTTAAGGGGAGATTTCAATGACAAAAGATAACACTTGTGAGTCATTTGAACCCATTAACGCTCTTGATCTTTCTCCTACTCAAGTTCGTATTGAATCACCTTCTATTCCATCTAGTGAGTCTCCTCCTAGTGATACTCTAAGTATCCCTAAAGTGTATTTAACGTGAAAGGCCGCTTCAGAAGCGTTACAAGTCCAAGAACCTCAACTATAAACCTTTGACCCTGATGTTGGGATCATGGTAAGTTCCGACCCACCTTTACATTCTATTGAATCATTCACTGACCTAACAGATAGCCTTGACCTTCCCATTGCTGTTAGAAAAGGTACTAGAGAATGCACTAAACACCCTCTCTATCCTCTCTCACTATGTTTCTCTTAAACATCTATCACCAGCCCACAAAAGATTCATTGTGAGTCTAAATACCATGACTATTCCCAATACTGTTTCTGAGGCATTGTTAAAAAGGGAATGGAGGGATGCCATGAGGGAGGAAATGGATGCATTAGAAAAGAATAAGATATGGGAGGCTGTTGAGAAGTCAAAGGGGAAGAACATTGTTGATTGTAAGTGGATTTTCACATTAAAATACATAGCAGATGGATCTCTTGAGAGATATAAAACTATGTTAGTGGCAAAAGGTTATACTCATCTTATGGAGTAGATTATCAAGAGACCTTTGCTCCAATTGCAAAAATGAATACTATCAGAGTTCTACTGTCTTTGGCTACACACTTCAACCGGCAACTCCTATAGTGTGATGTGAAAATGCATTTCTTCATGGAGATTTAGATGAAGAAATTTATAAGAACCTCCCATTAGGATTTGAAGGGGATACTGGTAACAGAGTATGTAAACTGAGGAAGGTTCTTTATCGTCTAAAACAATCTCCTAGGATATGGTTTGGTAGATTTACAAAAGTCATGAAGAAATCTGGGTATAACCAAAACCAAGGGGACCATTCTCTCTTTGTTAAACATTCAACAGCATGGAAGGTGACCGCTCTTCTAGTCTATGTAGATGACATCATTGTGACTGGAAATGATGAAAAGGAAAAACATAATCTAAAGCAGCAATTAATAAAGGAGTTTGAAATAAAGGAACTGGGCAAACTGAAGTACTTCCTTGGTATCGAGGTGGCATACTCTACCAAAGGAATTTTTATTTCTCAGCAGAAGTATGTGAATGATTTGTTAGCAGAAATCGGGAAGATTAGGTGTAAACCAATTTCAGAGTTCTACTATCTTTGGCTACACACTTCAACCGGCAACTCCTATAGTGTGATGTGAAAAATGCATTTCTTCATGGAGATTTAGAAGAAGAAATTTATAAGAACCTCCCATTAGGATTTGAAGGGGATACTGGTAACAGAGTATGTAAACTGAGGAAGGTTCTTTATCGTCTAAAACAATCTCCTAGGATATGGTTTGGTAGATTTACAAAAGTCATGAAGAAATCTGGGTATAACCAAAACCAAGGGGACCATTCTCTCTTTGTTAAACATTCAACAGCATGGAAGGTGACCGCTCTTCTAGTCTATGTAGATGACATCATTGTGACTGGAAATGATGAAAAGGAAAAACATAATCTAAAGCAGCAATTAATAAAGGAGTTTGAAATAAAGGAACTGGGCAAACTGAAGTACTTCCTTGGTATCGAGGTGGCATACTCTACCAAAGGAATTTTTATTTCTCAGCAGAAGTATGTGAATGATTTGTTAGCAGAAATCGGGAAGATTAGGTGTAAACCAATTTCTAATCCAATTGATCCAAATCACAAGATAGGAGAAGCTAAGGAAGAACCAACTGTTGACAAAAGAATGTATCAGAGGTTGGTTGGTAAACCCATATACCTTGCTCACACTCGTCCCGACATTGCATATGCTATGAGTGAAATCAGCCAAATCATGCATGATCCAAGAGAATCTCACCTTCAAGTTGCTTACTGAGTATTACATTACTTGAAAGACACTTCGAGAAAGGGAATTTTGTTCAATAGAAATGAGACACTGCTTTAGAAGCTTACACAGATGCAGACTATGCAGGTTCTCTAGTGGATGAAGGTCAACTACAGGATATTGTACTTTCCTTGGTGGTAATCTGATGACATGGAGGAGCAAGAAACAAAATGGGGTGGCAAGATCATCTGCAGAATCAGAATTTAGAGCCATTGCTCAAGGATTATGAGAACTACTCCGGTTAAAGATTATTCTGGATGATTTGATAATCAAATTGGAATACCCCATGAAACTCTATTGTAACAATAAGTCAGCTATAAATATTGCTCATAATCCTATTCAATATGATAGAACTAAGCATATTGAAATTGGTAAAAAGGAAAAATTGGAAGAAGGATTAGTGTGTATGTCATATATTCTGTCAGAAGTACAATTGACTAATGTGTTAACAAAGGGACTGAACAGTTCTAGATTTCACGATCTCATAGTCAAGCTGGGAATGAAAAACATCTATTCCTTAGCTTAAGGGGAGTGTCAAACAGCTGTCACAGCCTGTACAAATTTGATAAGCTGTGAACAGATTTCATAGCTTGTATAGTTGTGTCAAATAGCTGTGAATAGATTTCATAGCTTGTACAGAAATAAAACAGTGAGCATAAAGTAGGAAACCAAGGGATTTAGTTAGAAAGATATTAATTTCTTATATACAAAATAATTAGTTTCCTAATGTTGTATATAATGGGTATTCCCATTCTGAATGTAGACAATTATTTGTGAAATATCAATTCGATCCACATTTTCCACAAAATTTATGGTGTTGGTTACCTTGAACTGATCTTTCTAGTGGCCAAGTTTACTTCCCTCTTCTTCTCACTAGTTATCTTTCACTAGCCCTTCATCAGCTTGACATCAACAATGTTTTCCAAAATTGCAATTTTATTAGAGGGGGACTATATAGAGCAAGCTTTAGGGTTTGTTATTGATCTCATATTTAAAGAAGTTATACAAACTAAAGCAAGATTTGAAGGTTTGGTTTATATTACAGATCACTTAGGGTTTTACTCTATTTCAGGATCTAAAAGATGTATTTTTATTGTCTATGTGGACAATATTATTATCACTAGCAATTACATTGAGTTTGCAAAATCGAAAGATTACCACCATTAGCACTTTTGAACTAAAGAGTTAGGTAATCTTACGTACTTCGTAAGTACAGAAGTTGCTCCTCCCTCAAAAGGTCTCTATATCTCACAATGAAATCACAATGGGTCTGTATTTAATGTTCGAGGAGGCTAACATGCTAAGGATTAGACCTGGGGATCTCCTATTGATTTTAGTGTCAGATTAATAACAAAGAGAACCACTATTGTGTTAGTTTAGGTGTCAATTTTATTTCTCAGAGAAGTGAAGCAACTGGTGGTTGCAAGATCAAGTGCAAAGCCAAAATATAGTCATGACCGTAGCAACTAGAACTTATTTGAGTGAAGCATTTGATGACCAAGCTAGGATATATTCTTGTAGGGTTAATGAAATTTTATTATGACAATCAAGTTGCAGTACATATGTTTTGTGAAGGATATAATATATATAGACTATATATAGATTTCTTATCACTTCATTAGAGAGAAAAATGAAATCTATTAAAATCATTGCTTCTTTTGTTAGTTGTAACATTCAATTAACAAATTCGTTGCTCAAAATGTTAAGATGAACTAGAATAGAGTTGAATGTATTTGTGATTAATAGTTCTGATACATTCGAAGCAATTTGAAGAGTGTTATGATCTAATTATGGCTATTTATAAGTATGTCTGATGTAGAAGCCTACTTGTAATTTTTTATATCCTTACTAATCCCATTGATTGAGAGGGGCTGCTTAGGACTCTAAGATGAATAATTCCCCTTTTCCCGTAATGATAAGTTAGACATCGAATATAGAAAATACTTTTAGGAATTTTGTGATCAGATTGCATTGAAGTAAAACATCATCATCTTGACATGAAATATAGTTGCATTTAGCAATTCATAGGGCTTATGAGTCTCTTAGATAGATCACATTGTGTTAATTGGAAGATCAACAACATCACCATTGTTATCATCATTATCAAATCATCTTTATCACAACTATTTGGAGTTAGTACATCAATCATATCATTCCATTGAGCTCCTAAAGTAAGATAATGTCTTTTAAAAAAAGCGCAGCCTGGTGCATGAAGCTCTTGCCAATGCAGAGCCCCAAGGAAGGGTCTTTAGTACACAACCTTACCTTGCTTTGCAAGAGGTTGTTTCTGAGACTCAAACTTGTGGTCTCCAAGTTACACAATAACAACTTTACCATTGCGCCAAGATTCCCTTGTAAAGTAAGATAATGATTTAAGATGATAGAATATGGATAATTAGTTGATATTAAACATTCACGACTTTGGTTAGGTAAAAGTTCTGCAAGGATAGTGGATTGATGTAGTGTGTACATTATACCCAATGCTCTTTGTCGAACAACTGTGAATAAATTATACAGAAATAAATAGTCATTTATATGAATAAACAATTGTGAGCACAGAGTAGGAAATTAAGGGATTTAGTTAGAAAGCTATCTTTAGGAATAATTACTTTCCTATTCTCTCTTCTTTTGTAATTTTGTATATAATACTAGGTTTTCCCATTAAGGAAAATTTTCCACATTAATTCTTTTTATATGGTATCAGAGCTTTAACTTTCATTACTAAATCTCTTTTTTTTTTCCTTTATGCTTCTGCATTTCTTCATTATGGCTGATTCTCAAACAACCATTTCCAACAATTCTGGCCAATCTATTGTGTCTGATGATTGTAGTTCAATCTTGAAAATTGTGATTTACAGAATATTCAAGCATCCAATAGACTCAATTGGAAGAACTACTTGAAATGGTTTTAGGTTGATTGTATGTACCTTAAAGGCAAAGGGGAACTTAGCCATATCCTTGGGACAAGACCTTCCACGATCGATCCAATTTTGAGGCATGGGATGAAAAAGACTATGATTATGTCTTGGTTTTGGTATTCAATGGAACCATCCATCATGATACATGTATGTTTACTCCTAATGAAATTTGGGACTGCATCACCCACACTTACTCAAAAACCCGTAATGCTGCCCAAGTTTATGAACTCAAAGTCAAAATAGGTGCTACTAAGCAGGGAGATAAATCAATCACTAAATATGCCATGATTTTGCAAAATTTGTGGCATTAACGGGATTACTACAAAGTAATTGAGATGCAATGTCTAGGATATGCTGCTATTTTGAAGAATTTTGTTAAAAAGGAGCGTATATGATTTTTTGGCCGGCTTAAATCCTTAATTTGATTAGATCCAAATCATTGGCAAAGACTGCATACAGTCCCTAGTGGAGGCGATATCTCTACTTGGGCTCCAACCCATGGCTGGCCAGCCTTTGTTGCTAAAACTGATTCGCATGAGAAAGAAAAAAAACCTTTTAATTTTGTCCTTTTCCTTTCTTCTTTTTCCTCTTTTTTTACTTTTTTTACATAGTTAATTCCAATTCCTTTCCATCTTTCCCTTTGTTAATTTTTTTCCTCGTTCATATGATAATTTTTTCCCTTGTTCATCCATTATTTTTTTTTCCTCAATTTGTTCAAGAGGTAAATAGAAAATATTTGTTCCCCTCCTTCGTCTATCCATGAGGTAAACAAATAAAAAAACTGATTGTTAGAAAAATTCAAAAAGTTAAATATACTATAATTTCTAATTTTATAAAATATGTTATTATTGATGAATTAAATTATTCTATACATAAATTTAGTTTAATTTTAAATTAATCAAAATAGATCTAAATTAAATCTAGTTCAAACCTACTTGATCCTGCCGTGTCTACTCGGTGGATTTCCGCTAACCCTAAATTGAGTTTTACTCAATGAACATTAAATATTTCACGAGATAATATCAAAATTTGGACTTAAAATTCAACATTTCAAATATAACTCAATATTAAACATCTATAACAATCAAATATTAATAAAAATAATTTTTAATTAATATATTTTTATTTAAAGAAACTCCGCCCATGATGACCAGTCATGGCCGGTCCCAAGCCCGGATAAAGGAGGAGGGTTGCGTTAGGTTGCTAGCCGCGTCAAACTATGGCAAATATTCAATGAATGAATCCATTAAACTATTGTGCTAATGCTAGGTTGTTCCCTGGAAGGAACGCGTTGTAGGGTCCGACTGTAACGTCTCGGCAAGGACCGCTACATCTCCAGAACTCGGGTGTAGTGATAAATATGCAAGAGTTCGCGTTACAAGGTCCGATTGTAACGTCTCAGCAAGGACCGCTACATTTCCATGAGAACTTGGGTGTAGTGTTAAATAGGCAAAAGTTCTCACACCATAAGTTAGATAAGAACAAATATGATAGGAAAACTAATAATCTAAGATTTGGAACATGCAATATAGGAACTCTCACTGATAAATCAATGGAGGTAGTAGATATGATGATTAGGAGAAAAATTAGTATTTTGTGTGTACAAGAGACAAAATGGATAGGCGAGAAAACAAAGATGATAGAGAACTCGGGTTTTAAGTTATGGTACACTGGAAAGAGTAAAGCAAGAAATGGAGTGGGTATCATTGTAGATAATTTGTTAAAGGATGAAGTTGTAGCAGTAGTTAGAAAAGGGGATAAAATTATAGCCCTTAAGATAATAGTGGCGAAAGAAACTATGAACATAATTAGCGTATATGCACCACAAGTAGGATTAGATGAAGCTATCAAATCAAGGTTTTGGGAGGACTTAGATGAAATATTACAAAATATTCCACCAAATGAAATGATTTTAATAGGAGGTGATCTAAATGAGCATGTTGGAGTGAAAAATGAGGAATATGAGAGAGTACATGGGAGTTATGGGTTTGGAACGAGAAATGAGAAAGGGAAAACTATATTAGATTTTGCAATAGCGTATGACCTTAAATTAGCTAATACGTTTTTTAAGAAAAGAGAAGAACACTTAGTCACATTCAAAAGTGGGAATGATAAATCGCAAATTAACTTTCTTATGGTTAGGAAGAAGGATAGAAAGATTTGTAAAGATTGCAAAGTCATCCCTAGAGAAAGCTTAACTACCCAACATAGGGTAGTAGTGTTGGATATACGCCTCAAACATAATATCAATAGAAAGAAAATATATACAATTTCTAGAATTAAGTGGTGGAAGTTAAAGAATGAGAAACAAAATATATTTAAGGAGAAGGTAGAAGTACAAACATTAGGTGAAATATACGATGACTCTAATACAACATGAGATAAGATGATATCAAAGTTGAAAATAGTAGTTAAGAGTGTACTCGGTGAGTCAAAGGGACATGCACCACTAAGTAAAGAATCTTGGTGGTGGAATGAGAAAGTACAAGAGAAAGTGAAGGAAAAACGAATAGCTTATAAGGAATTATATATTTGTAAGAATGAGGAAAACTTAAAAAAATATACAATAGCCAAGAAAAAAGCTAAGAAAGTAGTGAGTGAAGCAAAAAATGAAACTTTTGAACGGTTATATCGAAAATTGGATACAAAAGAAGGGGAAAGAGACATTTATAGAATAGCTAAAGTAAGAGAAAGGAAAATAAGAGATCTTAGCCAGATAAAATGTATTAAAGATGAATGTAATAGGGTATTAGTAAATGATGTAGAAATAAAAGAGCGATGGAAGAAGTATTTTCATCAACTTTTTAATGAAGGTTTAGGTGACCAACTTAATTTAGGTAATTTAATTAGGTCAAATGAGCATAGAAATTTTAATTTTTATCGTAGAATTCAAACTTCAGAAGTAAAACAAACTTTAAATGAGATGCACAATGGAAAAGCCGTTGGACCAGATGATATTCCGATAGAGGTATGAAAGTGCTTAGGGAAACAAAGTATTGAATGACTTACAAAATTATTTAACATGATATTGAAAACGAAAAGAATGCCTGATCAATGGAGGATAAGTACTCTAGTTCGCTTATATAAGAACAAGGGAGACATACAAAATTGTGCAAATTATAGGGGTATTAAACTAATGAGTCATACTATGAAACTTTGGAAAAAAAATAATAGAAAAAAGATTAAGGAAGGAGACCATAGTGACTGAAAATCAATTTGGGTTCATGCCTGGAAGGTCGACAATAGAAGCTATACATCTCCTTAGACAATTAATTGAAAAATATCGGGAGCAAAAACAAGATCTACACATGGTATTCATTGACTTAGAAAAAACTTATGATAGAGTCCCAAGAGAAATTATATGGAGAATTTTAGAAAAAAGAGGTGTTAGCGTAACATTTATTGACCTAATTAAGGATATGTATGAGGATGTAACGACCAGAGTAAAGACTTCAGGCGGAGTAACTGAAACATTTCCAATAAAGAAAGGGTTACATCAAGGATCAACCCTAAGTCCCTATCTTTTTACACTAATTATGGACGAACTCACTGCGCACATTCAAGACACAGTACCGTGGTGCATGTTGTTTGCAGATGATATTATTTTGGTAGATGAGACACGTGAAGGAGTAAATGCTAAGCTAGAATCTTGGAGGGAAACACTAGAAGAGAAAGGTTTTAAGCTTAGTATATTAAAGACAGAATATATGGAATTTAAGTTTAACAATATTAGAAGTAATGAAACAATTGTTAAGATAGGAGAGGATGAGTTGACCGGAACCGAGAGATTTAAATATTTAGGATCATGGAGGGATTGAGAGAGACGTCTTACATAGAATACAAGCAGGATGGGTGAAATGGAGGGGAGCGTCGGATGTTTTATGTGATCGTAAAGTACCTCTTAAACTTAAAGGTAAGTTCTATTAAACCGCTGTTAGACCTGTTATGTTATATGGAGCTGAATGTTGGGCTATGACTCGAGCACATGAGCATAAGATGAGAGTTGCAGAGATGAGGATGTTAAGATGGATGTATGGACATACGAAGATAGACAAAATAAGGAATGAGAGCATTAGAGAGAAAGTCGGAGTTGCATCTATTGAGGACAAACTCCGAGAGACACGTTTAAGATGGTACGAACATGTACTTAGACGACCAATAAATGCTCCAGTTAGGCGATGTGAAACTATGATAAACATGCATATCAAACGAGGAAGAGGAAGACCAAAAAAGACTTGGTTAGCAACAATAAAACAAGATAAAATTTATTTAAATATAGATGATGATATAATAGGAGATAGAGCTTAATGACGTAAAAGGATTTATACAGCCGACCCCACCTAGTGAGAAAAGGCTTGGTTGTTGTTGTTGTTGTATATTTTTATTTAAAGAAATATTGAAATCGTATTGACATGACACGATACGACGCCGAAACCATATCGTTTCGGTCATAAATCGAAACTTCGATATGATTTGAATTTTAAATCTTGATTACAACTAATAAAATGGATTAATGATATATTCACAATATATTATTATCATTATCAAGTTAATAGTATTATATTGTTGTTATTATTTGACTTGATTAAATTATAATATTGAACTATTAGCTAATAGCAGATCACTAATATAAATGCATGTGTACTGCATCATCAATAAATAATAAATCTTATCTATTAATATCTATCAATAAATAATAAAAATATTAAATTATTAAATCAAAATGTATGCAAATAAATATTGAAACCCTATTTATTACTTTAAAGAAATTGAATAATATTTTATTTGATAAAAGTTTTTATTATTTAAAAATTCCATATTATAGGGTATAGCTTGGACCTAAATTTCATTGGAATTGCGTTATTAAAATTTCTCTCAATGAAGAGTATTTTTGAGCAATATCAAAGTTAAGTGAATCTCAAGGGTCGGCGAGGAGCTATGAAGACTCTTTGCCCTTTCATGGGTGCTTGATGGGACTCAAGTTGAGGTTAGCTTAAAGTTTGTTAATCTCTTGAGTTATTTTAATCAACCTAATGGAACAAATTTTTAACCAATTCCATCCATTTTGTAGTGGAATCTAATTCATTTCTAGTTAATTTCTTTGAATCTTGTTTTCTTTTTATATAAAAAAACTCCCTCCAATGACCTTTTTGAGATAATGGATTTGTTAGGAAAGATAAGTTTGAGCTTTGTTGATACAAATTGGACTCGGTGATCTGTGTCACTATCTACCAATCTTAATAACCATGCTTCTAATTGCAACTCAAAAAATGTTATTATGCCATGTAATTTAAATTTGCTCTATGTTTCAATTCATTGAATTTTATTTTATTTTCTTGGAAACACTAAGCTGGAGGTTTTCCTGACAGATGCATGCAGGCTTATGAGTAGTGTGGTTTCTTCTATTCCAGATTTCACGTGTATACCATCTGCTAAGGTACTTTGTTGCTTGTTTGTTTATGTTTTTAAATTTTATTTTTCGCTGCTCTGGTTATAGTTTGTTTTGCATTTCTCTTGATTCTATTGTTGAGCAGTTAGAACTCGTCTTGATGTTTATGCTATCAATTTTTTGTGTGCTTTAATTTTTAAAAAAGTAATGTGTTCTTGGAAGTTGAGAAATCAACATGACATTACTAATTTGGAGGAAGTCAGTATAAATGCTTCTTTTACTAAAAGTTAATAGTTCTTCTATTAATTTATATATGATTTACTATAACTTAATAGTTTCTTTCATGTTGGCATCTTCCACGCAAAAGCCCTAAATTACAGAAACACGAAAAGGGTTCAGATTGTATGATTGGTTGCGATATAACTTGAAAAGTGATAGTCACTATATTTCAAATGTAGCTTTGGCCATTGTTTTAAGAAATGACATATGTTACTGCATTTGCAGAAGGCAGGGATTTATTGTATTGCATGTGAATGTGCAATCATATGATTACACATATCCTTTAGTTAGCTGACCATGACAAAGTAATTGTTTGGTGCGATTTAATATTAATGATTGATTGGATTATTGGCTATATAATTTATTCGTTCCGCCACGGAGGCGAAACCGGCACATCATGCGCGCACGTCTCGACGTTTCTGGCGGAGCCGGAAGCGTCGCATGATGGCTTCGGAGTCGTCGGGCGGGCGCGCTTGCGTCGTTTCGTGTGGAGCCAAAAGCGTTGCCGGACTCCTTTGGTGCCGTCAGAGGTGTCCGTGAGCATCATGTCGGAGGCGGGCGCGGGCGTTAGAGGTGAGCGTCGTAGGTTTAGTATACAAAATTCATATTCTAGTTTAAATAAATGAAACAATTCCTAAGGAAGTGTGATATTTGAAAGAAACTTTCATTAACCCTAATTAAATTATCCTAATAAAATATAAAAAAATATATTTTTTTAAAAATAATAAATTTTATTAAATAATATTCTGAAATTGTTTATCATGTTTTAAATTTTATTTAAAATTTCTAAAAAATTTTAAAAAGTTCTAAAATTTTTTAAAAAAATTTATAAAAATTCTAATAAATTAAATTTATATTCTGGTATTTTTTTAAAAAATTATTTTTTATATTTTTTTTACTATTTTATTGTTTAATTGATATTCTAATTTTTTTCTTACTATTTTAAATATATTATTTAAATTATTAAATAAATAAATAAATATTAAAAAAAAAGGGCAGCCCGGTGCACGAAGCTCCCGCCATGCGAGGTCTCGGGGAAGGATTCATTGTACGCATCCTTACCCTGCTTTTTGCAAGAGGCTGTATCCAGGATTCGAACCCGTGACCTTTTGGTCACATGGCAACAACTTTACCGTTGCGGCAAGACTCCCCTTCATATAAATAAATATTCAATTTATATAATTATTATATATAAAATAGTATTTTGTGTTAATTTATATAATTATGATTATTTAATTCGAATTATTGATAGATCAATTTTCTTAAAAAAATTGTATTTAATTATTTTTTCTAACAATATTAAGTTGTTTAATAATAGAGAACTTATATAAAATCAACAAGCAATTTATTTTTAAATTATAAACAATAAATATATTTATCTAATAATTACTATATATATAAATAAAAAAATACTGAAACCATATCGGCACGACACGATACGATACTGAAATCGTATCATTCCGGTCTAAGATCGAAATTTCAGCACGGGTCGAGATTTTAAATGTTGGGTATAGCAGCTTCACCTGGCAAGTTGTAGATAGCCATCATTTTTACGGATGAGAAACCTGACATATGTTTCATCCCTGTTACAAGCATTTGTGGTGGTTCTCTATTACCTGTTATGTATAGTGTATATACTGTGTAGTGCTATGTACTAATATTGCAAAGAGGATTCGTATCACACTATATTGTGATTTGATTCTGTAGTTTGATAATATAGATTATTATCATTCAGCATTGATGAGTCTCTATTTACAGAGGTAGGGCTGTGGACATTGTATTTTCTTGTTCCCTGCAATGGTAGGAGGTTTATGCTTGGATTCACATCCATTCATTCCTTAGGTTGTGTCATATTACAAATATTAAAGCTAATGTAAATAATGCACCAAAAGAGAATGGAGGAAGACTAAAATCTACTTCGTATTCATTCATAATTTAGATCTCAATACATGGTTAAATAGAAGAAAAAGTACAAGGTAATATTCTAAAATAAGAAAATAGAATAAGGAAATATTCTAATCCTAATAATTACCAATAATTACCTTCCAAAGAATCTCACATACTCCTTGAGCCATTGCTCTAAACTCAGTCTTTGCACTGCTTCTGGCTACCATACTTTTCTTCTTACTTCTCCAAGTTACCACATTGCCTCACACAATGTGCAATATCTTGAAGTTGATCTTCGATCAGTAACAGAGCTTGCCCAGTCTGCATCTGTATATAGTTCAATTTCTCTTTCTCATCCTTTTTAAAGAACATTTTCCCTTTCCAAGTGTTCCTTTTAAATACCTTAGGATTCGGTACACTATATTTAGATGTTCTTCGTATGGAGAATGCATGAATTGACTGACCATGCTCACTGCGAAAGCAATGTCTGAGCGAATATGAGACAGGTAAATTAGTCTCCCAACAAGTCTTTGATATCTTACTGAGTCTATTGGAGTGCCATTTTTATATCTCCTAGCTTTGCGTTCACTTCAATTGAAGTATCTGTTGTCCTGCACCCACTCATCTTAGTTTCCTTTAACAGATTCAGAATATACTTTCTCTGAGACACTGTAATACCTTTCCTTGATCTTGTTATCTCCATTCCAAGAAAGTACCTTAGCTCACCCAAGTCTTTAATCTTGAATTCTTTGGCTAGGTTTGCTTTCAATCTGCTCATCTCTTCTATATCATCGCCCGTCAAGATTATGTTATCGACACACACGATCAATACAGAGATCTTGTCTTTCGTAGATGTCTTTGTGAATAGAGTATGATTAGATTGTCCTTGGGTGTAGCCTTGACTTTTTATAAACTTTGTGAACCTTTCGAACCATGCTCTGGGCGATTGCTTCAGTCTATAGAGAGATTTTTTCAGCTTACACACTTTTGACCCAAACTGATTAGCAAAGCCTGGGCGTGCCTCCATATAGACCTCTTCTTCTAAATCACCATTTAGAAACACATCTTCACATCTATTTGATTTAGTGGCCAATCGAGATTTGCAGCAAGTGATAATATGACTCGAATAGTGTGCAATTTGGCCAATGGAGAGAATGTTTCAAAATAATCTACTCTATAAGTTTGTGTAGAGCCTTTAGCAACCAAACGAGCCTTATATCATTCTAGGGAATTGTCTGAGTTATACTTTATGGTGAATACTCACATCCAACAATCGATTTACCGTAGGTAGATCAACCTTCTCCCAAGTAGAATTCTTCTGTAGAGCTCTCAGTTATCTTTAAAGCTTCCTGAATATTGTTGGAATGCTAACACTGTCAAGTTATGAAACATAAGCGCAATAGGCAGAAGACAAATATTTATAAGATACAAAATTCGAAAGTGGGTGTTGTGTGCATGACCGAACTCCTTTCCTTGGGGTAATAGAAAGATCAACTTGACTTGAGGAATTTAACTCATGCATACTTTGAGTTTTATTGTCATGGATCTTTGAGTAATCATTGATAGTTTCATGCTTTTGCCTCTGATCAATGTCTTCTTTTCTTTTAGCCCGACATAAACAAGACCTTTGAACCGATTGTTACTCTTTTATGTCATGTCATTGTTTTGAAATGGCATAGGTTTAGGTTCTTCCTTGAAATAACAAGTTAAGTCTTGACTCATTTAAACATTCATCTTCCCTATTATGATCCCCCTGAAGGTGAAAATCATAGTAAGATTGTCCCTAAAAAAATGTGGCATCCATAGATACATTTTTTTTGAAATTGGATCAAAACATTTGTATCCTCTTTGATTTGTAGGGTACCCAATAAAGATGCATTTATAAGATTTTGGATCAAGTTTAGAACTTCTTGGGTCATGATTGTGAACGAAGATAATGCTACCAACATTTTTTAGGGAAATATCTATGAAGAGCCCAGAGTTAGGGAAACAATTTTGAAAGGTTTTTATCGGAGTTTGAAAATTCAATATCCTTGTTGGTAATCTATTTATTAAATAAGTAGCTGTTAGAATCACATCACCCCAAAGATACTTTGGAACTTTAGTATGAAAACTTAGAGCTCTTGCAACTCTGAGGAGATGCTTATTTTTTCTTTCAGCTACTCTATTTTGTTGAGGAGTGTGAATATAAGAACTTTGATGAACAATTCCCTTCTCAGCAAAAAAAAGTTCCCTAGTAATTGATTGAAATATTCTTTCCTATTATCACTACGAAAAATTTTAATCGGTGTTTGAAATTGTGTTTGAATCATATTATAAAATTTTATGAACACATTTCCAACATTAGATTTATTTTTCATAAGAGATTCCCAAGTCATTCTAGTATAATCATCAATAAATGTGATAAATTATCATTTTTTTGAGAATGTTACTATCCTAAAGGGACCCTAAACATCACTATGTATCAAAGTAAATGGTGCTAATTTTTTATATGGTTGTAATGGAAACACCGAGCGATGATGTTTGGCTAATTCACATCTAAACGATGGAGGACTTTTATTTAAAAATAACTTAGGCAACAATTATCTTAGATATTGAAAGTTTGGATGCCCTAAACGATAATGCCATAACATAATCTCACTGTCATGGGAAGCAGAAATCGAGTTGAAATAGATCTTAAGGTCTTGTTTGAAGAAGGTTGATCCAGAATTTAAGATGTAGAAGCCATTGTCCTGTCTAGCATTGCCAATCATCTTCTCCGAGGCTAAATCCTGAAATTCACAATGAGAGGACAATAAAACAGCATGACAGTTAAGATCAAAGGTAAGTTTGCTAACGGATAACAGATTATATGATAAATGAGGTACGTGCAAAACATTTCTATGGACAAGGAAAGGAGAAACAACAACAGTTCCTTTCCTTGTGATAGTAGCAAAGGATCCATCAGCAATTTTAACCTTTTTATTCCTTGCACATGGTGTATATGAAGAGAAAAATTATGATATGCCTGCCATATGGGCAGTGACACCTGAATCTAATATCCAGGAACCATTTGAGTTTATGCTGGCAATAGAAGCTATAGGGAATATACCTATCTGAGCTAGAGAGCAAGAAGAGTTAGAATTTCCAATAGTGTGAGCTTGAAGCATTTTATACAGGTGCTCTATTTGATCCTTTGTGAAAGGAAGAGATTTAGAGGCCGATGATTGCTGTCTAGAATCAATACCACTTGTTTGAAGGGTCCGAACACCCCTATTAGTAGCTTGAAAGTTGCTGCCTAACTTCCTTTTATAATTTTCTAGTTTGCCATGGATTTTCTCGCATGTCTCCATAGTGTGCCATGGTTTATGGCACCTTTCACACCGGAGTTTTGGCTTATCGCCTTCAAAACAGGTCCCTTTAGTGACAAGGTCAGATCCCTCACTCTTTACTATCTTTGGTTCTTCAATTCCTTTTAGCATCACTTGACGTTGAGACTCCTCTTGACGGACGTTTGAGAAAATTTCTTTAATGGCAGGTAGAGGTTTTCTCCCAAGTATCCGTCCCTGAACTTCATCAAGCTCCTTATTTAAACCTGCCCAAAACATAAACACTATGCTTCTCTCTACCTTCTTTTTATATCGAATACTATCATTGGTGTTTTCCCATTCCTCTTCTTCAAATAAATCTAATTCCTGCCATACAATCATCATTTCATTGTAATAGGTAGTAACATCTTGATTTCCTTGTTGCATTCTCCATATTTGAATATTTAATTCTAATAGTTGAGAATGATTCTCCATATCAGAGTAGGTTTCACGTACCGCTTCCCATACATCACGAGCTGTTGGTAAGAACATGAAAGACTTACTAATGATTGGATTCATCGAGTTAATAAGGCAGACAACCACCAAAGAATTCTCCGAGCGCCATTGTTTGTATCTCGGATCATTTAAAGCTGGTGGCTTTATTTCTTCATTCAAATATCTGAGTTTCCCTTTACCATCAATCACCAAGCGCACTGATTGAGCTCGTTTAAGATAATTTTTTCCATTGCATCTATGTATGGTGATTTAGAGGGGATCAGACAAGAAGACATTTGAATTTGATCAGTTTCCTCCTTCCAAGGATAGTGCATTGTCGCTGGTGGCTGATCTAGATGATTTTGAGTCTGCGCCGACCATAGCAGCTTTAAAATCATGACCGAGAACTAGGATCTGATACCAGGTTAATAATGCACCAAAAGAGATTGAAGGAGGAAGACTAAAATCTACTTCATATTCATTCATAATTCAGATCTCAATACATAGTTAAATAGAAGAAAGAGTACAAGGTAATATTCTAAAACAAAGAAATAGAATAAGAAAATATTCTAATCTTAATAATTACCAATAATTATCTTCCTAAATTTATTTCAATTAAATAAAATCATGACATCTTTAATCTAATCAAATCATGCTTAATTTATTGATGGCTAATTTTGTTCTCTCTCTTAATTTTTTTGTGAAAATTCTTGATTAATTGTTTGTGTCCTATCCTTGTGGATGTAGTTGGATCACTATTTGTTAGGAAAGTCCTAAACTTTCTTGACTCATTTCTTGTGTATGATTTAATCTATGTTAATGTTGGATTCTTTAATAAATTCTTGTTCATTCTGCCTGATGTGTTTCATATATTGCAGCTTGTAAAATTGCTAGAATCAAAGGAGGCTAATCACATTGAGCTCTATAGAATAAAGAATGTAGTTGACGAGGTTATCCACATGAGTAGGAACTCTGAGCTTTCAGGAATTCTACATACTTTGCTGGAGCCAACTTGGTTAGCAACTGGATTAAAAATTGAATATGATGTAATGGTATGCAGCTGCCATCACTCTCCTTGTTTTTTTTTCTTTGGCGGAACTATGCATTTTACAATTTAAAATTGTATGTAAACATAGAAGCGATGCATTAAATTTTACAAGCATCCATTTAAACATTTTATCAAATTACATCATGGTTCGCATGCATATCCACCAACAATGATTCAAATTTCAGAAGTTGTTTGGCACATCTCTATATTTTATTTCGTGCTTTGCTGCATGTTAACGAGTCAATGTTTAATATGCCATGTGATAATGTTGTTGCCTTGTGACCTTGTGGTTATGAAGTCGCGGAAATAGTCTTTTGTAATACAAGGGAAGGCTGCATACAATACCTAATGAGGTCTGGCCTAAGAACCCGTATTGGTGGGAGCTTCATTCACCCTTTCACCCGGTTTCCCTTTTTTTATGTTGTGTGGTAATGAGCCAATTATTTATTTAGGGCAAAAAATAAAAAAAAGTGTCTTTTTAACATAATCGTCAAAGAAATGCTTCTTTTTGATTTATTAAAAGGGCACCCCAGGATGCCTCAGCTGGTGTTTTCTGCAAAATTTCTCCTTCTAAACCCACTACACCTCACTTGACTACCTAAAGAAGCAAGGCCAGTCATCCAATGAATCTGATGTGTGCACCAAACCAAACTCATGTAGCAATTTTGTTCAACTATACTAGTTATAAATTAAAAAACAAAATAAAAAAATTACAAAAAAACTTGAAAAATATAGTTAACAAAGTGATAAATTCTATTTAATCCATGTACACATTTTAGATCTTGAAATGCTCTAATTTCCAAACAAAAACTCTTATGCATTCCCTAGACCCTCTAGAGTTGTATATACATTTTTTTTTTTTTCTAATTTAGAATATTTAGGTCAACATAATGGATTTGAAATTTTTTTTTTATGGACCTAATCTGGTCAAAATTCACAAGTAAACACTCCTATGTGTTCCCTAAATCTTATTGAGCCATTGTATGCATTCCATATCTACTTTTGACAAATTTAGGTACATATAGGCTTGGGCAAAATTATTGCATGGTCTTTAACTATTATAAATTCACAAACAAATGTTTCTAAGCATTCCCTGTTAGCCTTTGGAGTTATTATATACATTTCTTTTTCAATTTTAAGCATTTTCTATATAACAAATTTGGTCAAATTTGTCATATACTCTTGAACTCTTTTAAATTTTCAAACAAACACTCTTATGTATTCTGTTCACACTCTAGAGTAGTTATATGCATTTCTTTTCCAATTTTAAACATTTTAGGTTCGTGTAGCAATTTAGAGTAAAATGGATACATGTTCTAAACTGTTCTAAATTCATAAATAAGCATTGTTATGTGTTCCCTAAACCCTATGGTGTCATTATATTTATTCCTTTTCTAATTTTAAACATTTTAGGTGCACATAGCAATATCAGGCAAAGTATATTGCTTAAATTAATAAATAAGAACTTATCTACATTTCTTAGACCTTTTGGAGTTACTATATATATATATATATATTTATTTATTTTTATTTTTAAATTTTGAACATTTTAGGTCTACGTAGCAGTTTTGAAGGAAACTGCTATATCCTGCTATATTATATGGTATTAAGTTACTTTAAATTCATAAACACAACTCTTATGTGTTCTTTGAAGCCTCTAGATTTGATAAATGACTTTCTTTTCCGATTTAGACCAATTTATAACCATATAACAATTCTATTCAAAATGCTATATGGTCTTAAATTGCATTAAATAAACATCAAACCTTATGAAGGTGTAAGATTCATTGCTTTTCATATTTAGTTAAGTACTAGTTCATGTAGTAATTTTACTAAAAATGCTCTATGGACCTAAAACTATTAAATTGCGCATAAATCAAGGTTACATAGTTATAATTTTTTTTCTCCGTATACATATATCAGTGTTATAAATTTATAATTTTTTTTCTTAAATATGGTAGCAAAAGGTAGAATCCGCCATCCAATGGCTCCACACGGTTGGCCCACCATATGTGATGAGGTAAATTGGGAAGTTGTAGTTGGCTAGTGCAGGAAGGGTTTTTTTTTTCTCTGTTTTGCTGAGATTCGAACCCTTGCCTTATGGTAGCAACTTTGTCTAGCACTAACCAACTCAACTCTGCCCCAGGGGATTTTCTTAAATATATATCATAATTAGAAGGTTACAATTTTTCCCCTTGCATATATATCAAAGTTACAAAGTTATAATTTTCTTCCTTGCACATACATCAAAGTTACACAGTTGTATTTTTCCTACTTGTACATAAATCAAAGCTACATAATTCTAATTGTTCCCTATGCACATATATCAAAATTACAGAGCGTAGCTCCTTGCCTTGCATATGTATCAAAGTTATAAAATTATAATTTTCCTCCTTACATAATTATTCTATAATTAGGTGATTCTTTGCAAATAAAATATGACTTGGTAGTCTTCGTATTGGTGCAACAAAATCAACAAAGTGTGTATTGTATACAAACAAAACTTTAGAGTAGATTTTTGCTTCATAATCTCATCTGTTAAACTTAAAAGTCATTCAATTGTATCTTATTTTTATGATTGTGTGATGCTATGCTTTTAGAGCTCTTTTGAGAATTTGTTGCCTTAAGAACTTAAAGTCATCTAGCACTACAAAAATAAAGATGTTATTAAATTTTTTTTAATATGTATGATTAATAATATGTATAATATTTGAAACTTGGTTGGGTTTATGTAGTTTTGCCATTTTGGCAAGCCTGCTATATGGACTAAGACTTCTCTAAGTTCACAGATAAGTACTTTTATGCTTTTTTTAGACCCTATTAAGTCACCATATACATTCTTTTTTGTAATTTTGACCAGATTGGGTCCATAAGTTTGGGCAAAACTAGTAAAGAGATCTAAGTTGCTCTAAACTTATAAACAAAACACTCTTATTCCTTATGCGATTATTGGTCGTTATATTGATTTATTTTCTAATTTTAACCAATTTAGAACCATGCATATAGCTAAATTGGTCTAAGTTCACAAATAAACTCTCCTATGTGTTCCTTGAACCCTCTAGTGCCATTATATGCATTCTTTTTACAATTTTGACCAATTTAAACCCATTTAGTACAAGAGTGTTATATGGTCTTAAATTATTTTAAATTCATATATAGGTACTTCTATGCATTTCCTTGACCCTTTGAAGTCACTATGTGCATTTTTCCTCCCTAATTTTGAACTTTTAGGTTCATGTAATAAATTTAGCTAAAACTACTACATGAGCTTAAATTTGTCTAAATTCATAATAAGTACTCATGGATTTGTTACACCCTAAAGAGTATGTATTCTATTTCTAATTTTGATCAATTTAGGTTTATTTAGTAGATTGGGCACAACATTATATGGACTTGAGCTAATCTAATTTCACAAACACTCTTAAGCACTCTTATGTGTCCCCTGCACCCTCTTCCTGTGTGGTGATATGGCTTCCTTTTTTAATTTAGGACCATTTAGTAGTTTTTGGTACATGATCTTAAATAAAGAATAACATGAGTGCAGTACATGATTTTTTAGAGGTTTATTGGGTAGAAAAGTGTTTTGAATGAACAAGAGCTTCAAAAATATATTCATAAAAAAATGAAGAAACAAAATAAGAAATAACTAAAGAAGAATGATAATGCAGATTGAGAAAAAAAGTGAAGTTTGTCAATGGTAGGGAGACAAAGCAGTGTTTGCAAGGAGATAAAAAGGGACACTATTTTGGTTGAATTAATAGGGGTTGCTATAATATTAGGGTGTCCTTTGATGGATTGGGTGGGACATAGACCAAAAGAAAATTGATCCAATTTTATTTGGGTGAGTCTTAAAAGTACATATTTGTAGCTTGTGTAAATTGGGGTATCCTATGATGCCTTTTTGATGATAAATAAAAAAGGACACTCCTTTGACGATTCTATAAAAAAAAAGACGCCGTTTTTTATTTTTGCTCATTTGTTTATAAATGACAAACTTGGTATTTCATGATGTTTGATTGTAAGGATGCAAATAAATCTTTGTAAAGGTAATAGTTGGTGTTAAGTAGAGAGTAATTTTGGATTAGAGTTGGATAATATTATTTAAAATATTATAATCGGCTAGAAACTAATGTGGAGGAGAAAATATTTATTGTATTGCTAATGTTAGGGTAAAGAAAATGTATGAATCAGATTACGAAATGCATAAATGATGAAAAACAAAAAGTTCTTTTTAATACAATACATAAAGGAAGCAGGAAATTTTATTTTATTTTATTTATTTAATGAGCATTCTACAGACCTTAGTTTTGAAGACTTAGATCAAATCATGTTACTAATGCTTAGAAGAATTTCAAGATCAAGATATAGTTTGGTAAATTTAGCATATAATAAAATTTTGAGAATTATGGAGACACTCAAGGAAATCAGGGAAAGTAAAAGATTTTTGGGCTAATTTGTGAGAATAAAGATGACACACGATATTGTATAAATTATAGATCAATGAAGTTGGTATTTCATACCACAAAACTTTCATAAAGAGTTATTGACGTGAAACTAAAAAATAAAACAAACATTTTCAAAAATCAATTTAGTTTACCGTCAAACAATTGATAAAGGAAATATATTGAAAACAAAAAGTAATTTTTGTGTATGTTTATTAATTAGAAAAAAATGTAAGGTTGATAATTATTGTGGTGAGTTTTTGTTAATAAAGAAATAATTAATAATTGTTTTTAGGGTCTTAGAAATAATTAGTAATTTTGGATAATTCTTGCTAGTGTAGATGATATTATGTTAATTGATGAGAAAGTGAATAAATTAAACTTAAAGTTCCAAGCATAAAGAAAAGCTTTGAAATTAACAATACATTAGGTTTGCTAGTGATGCCTGACATAATAGCGATTGTTCGGTGGGCTCATTTAGAAAGATAGAATTCGAAGAGGAGCCGCCTCTAGGTTTAAATAAAAAGAGTTTTATTTTCAAAACCAAAAGAGAATCCCCTAACATCAACCAAACAAGTGTATAAATAGACCTAAAACCCTAGATGCAAAAAGACAAAAATAACCCTAATAGAAAAGACAATTATTCAGATCCTCATGCATTAGTGATCCCGGGTTGAAAAGAATTCACCCTCGAGTTTAGAATAGTGTCAGATGGTGCCTAGGAGGAAGATCCTCTTGCATCAAATTGACAAAATTTACTAACAGTTGTTGCACTTCTGTTGGTAAATTAGGGTCTATGGCTATTGTAGTGTTCTTGTATAGTAAAACACGCTGTAAAGAACCATTCACCATAAATTTTGTCACTGTGGCTAAGTACCACCTAGTCCATCTTTAACAACTCCATAAAAAGCCACCATGTTTGGATGATGGAGCTTGCAAAGGATCTCAGCTTTCCGATAAAACTCTATGGTGATTTTCTCCACTTCAATCTCATTGTTTTTTGAAGATACATATACATGGTCTGCATTCCTTAAAGTGGCTAGAACTGGTTCAACTTTACTTCTGACCGGTTCCATAGTATTCTTCTCATTATTGATCAAAAGTCTTGATCTTGCATGCTTTCTGAAAGTAAAATTGATATTCGAAGATGTTCGTCTTCAAAGTGTTGACAGTAAGGTTTAAAATTTCGACTTGTGCCGAGGTTTCGGTCTGGGACTGGAATGATACGGTTTCGGTACCGTATCGTGCGGTGCCGATAGAGTTTCAATATTTTTTAAATATAAAATATATTAATTAAAAAATAAAATATTTAACATAAATATTTAAAAAATAAATAATATAAAAATAATCTTTAAAAAAGGAAAAGATATGAAAATAGATAAATAAATAAATAAAAATTTTATTATAAATTTTAAATTAAAATAAATGAAATATAAAATTAATTAGATAATTTTATTAGGGTTTAATTAAACCTCTTTAGATTATCTCCATCATATTTAGGAGTTGATTAAAATAATTAACCTAAATTTAATTAAAAAAATTAGAAATCCGACACCACTCATGAGCTCGCACGACTTCGACATTGTTGCAGGGTTACGTGACCCCTTAGCCATGGCCGTGGGGATCGCGTGACTCCTCTGGCGCGACCGCGGTGGTGTGCGACCCCTTTGCAGCGACTGTAGGGTCGTGTGACGCCTTCGGGGAAGCAACAGAAGGGTTATGCAACTCCTCCGTTGTTGTTGTGGGGTTGAGTGACCCCTCCGTTGCGGCCACGGGGTTGCGCAACACGTTGCAATTGTTGAGGGTATGGTGCCAGGGTCGTGCCGGTGCCGGTCGCCAAGCGGAACGAGATGTTTCGCTCGTTTCAACTGTCTCGGCACATCACTTTAAACCATGGTTGATAGTCATATATCACACTCCAAATAGATATGTCACAATTAACATCTTTTGTTCCAAAAAGATCTTTCACACTCATTACTATTTTGGCTTGAACATAGATCTTATCCTCCGGCTGGAAGCTTTGTTGTTGTTCTGGTTGCTCAACATCTTCATTGATAAAGTCAAAGTATTCCTCGACTTCAAGCATTTTCCGTAAATTAATGTTCTCATGAATCGCATCCATGTCCTATGCATGGCAAATCTCCATAGGATAATTATCATATTCCTGGCATTTATGGTATCTATAAGATCACTCAACTCTACATATTCTTCCTTGATATTTGGATTGTCTTGGTTATGAATACAATCATGAGCAGGAGGTTGCTTCTCCATTTCATGAGCAACAGTAGTTATACTCAGCCGCTTAAGATCATTAGCCAAGTTGGTAAAATTATGACCTTCAATTATTTCATCCCCGAAATTAGTTGTATCTTCAGCAAGGCTGCCACACTCCTTCCTATCTAAATCCGTTGTAAAGTTGGAAGTATTCTCCTGTTGATTCTTTGACTCTTCATTTTGCATAAAATCATTGAGCTCAAAAAATTCCTGATTATGTGGCTACATAATCCCCACTATCTGGAAACAAAACGACATTGTCTGCCTCCTTTGTCTCTGATAAATCATTTCGGGTAATCAACTAGTGAAATTCCTCAATATAGTCATCAATTGATCTTGCATCCTGCCTCAATGCCTAATGTCGTTGAAATAAAATTTGAGAGTAGTTGAAAGGAAGTAAGTGACTCTTTGTCTTCTTCATCTTCTCCCTTCAATGATATTGGCTTTGCCTTGTTTGTCTCATGAGCAATTACTCCCACCACACCGATGCTTGACCCTCGAGTGATGGAAAATAACTTTACTGTCACACGATCGAGTACTTATAATAAAAAATTTTCTCCACTTCGTTAAGCCAATCAACAAATTCCTCGGTTTGTAGCGTACCAGAAAACTTGGGAAGATAAATTGAATCCCGATATCTTTGTATCGTTCCTCTCGACCACGACTTTCGTGATTGTGTAGGGGTTAACAAAAGTGGAATTAGAATAAAGATAAGGGAACTTACGACCTTCAAAATCTCACGCCGTCGGACATTGAGTTAATTCTGCGACTTATCTTTGTAGATTTTCAAGTGTCTCATCCTGGACGTTACGATCACGGTGTGGGGCTTCCTTAATCGAAACCTATCTATTGCGATCATGATCACGACTACAACCACCATCTATTGGATCTGATAATCTCTAATAGCAACCGATGCCAAGCATAATAGCGATTATTCCGTGGGCTCATTTCCTCAAGGGAATTGTTGAGAAAGATGTAGAGAATTTGGTAAACAAAAAAGAACCACCTCTAGATTCAAACGAAAAGAGTTTTATTTTCAAAACCAAAAGAGAATCCCCTTACATCAACCAAACAAGTGTTTAAATATACCCAAAACCCTAAATGCAAAAAGACAAAAATAACCTTAATAGAAAAGATAAAATGTTCGGATTCTCTTGCATCAACTCGAATGTATGTTTACTAGAATGTCTTACATTTTTCTTCCTGAATTTTGATAGATTGACTATTTCCACCCATGGTTATGAAATAAAGATTAAATTATGTTCAAAGAACAATGCGTAGCATAAAGATTTTTAAGTAAAACTAAAATTAAATTCACAAAATGTAACATAAGAGTTAAGGTAGTAGTTAAGATGTAGGGTATTCCGATGCACGAAGCTTTCGCTAATGCGGGGTTTCGAGGAATGGTGGGATCATATTGTGTCTACTGTATGTAGCCTTACCATGCATTGCAATTGGTTGATTAAGATGAAGGAATATGAAATTTCTATAAGAGTTTAAATTTTCACATGAAATTTCTTTAAGAGTTTAAATCTCCATTTGAAACTGAAAAATCTTTTATTTTTTCATTTTTATTTAAAAAAACAAAGTTTAATGTAGAGAAACATGCTTAACACGAATGTAAAGATTTTAATTTTTCTAAAAAGCATCTCAAAATTTCATAATTATTAAAAAATTGCTTCTTAAAAGAGTTTTCTATTCTTATAAAATAGCAATTGTATAGTAATTATTGTGAAATTTACATGTAAATAATATCTATTACTTTTAACTTTCTTATATTGTCATTGACAAAAGTACATTTTGGTGCCAATAATTTGTAGTTTTTATATTTGTCTCTTAGATTTTATTTTTTAAAAGTGTAAAAAAACTATGTTATGATCATCTTATTATACATTTATGATTGTGTCCTAGGGAAGGGGAGCCTTGGTGTAACATTAAAGTTTCTATCGTGTGACCTAGAGGTCATGAGTTTGAGTCTCGAAAATAGCCTCTTCTAACAATAGACTCTTCTCTAGGACCCCGTATTGGAGGGAGTTTTGTACACCGGGCTGTCATTTTATTGTGTCCATAAAATTTTACATAAATGTGACTATAATTCCACTGCATGTCATTAACTTACATTTGGTCCTTATGTTTTTGTAATTTTCATAGCACCTCTAAAGTTTTATCTCCCTTAGCATAGAATATTACTTCATTATTCTCGAATTTTTCAAATTTACAATATCATCCACTACATATCCTACTAAAATCATGTCACTAGAATATTATATCTTGCTCCTTTAATCCTTTAAAATTTTCAATTACAAAATTCACACTACCTTAAATTTTTCATGTTTCTTTTCCTTTATTTATTTATTTTTATTTCATGCTTAAATATTTCTTTGTTAAATTACACTTTTTTGCACTTTATGTCATGCCTCACCCGAGTTAGATCTATAATAATTCAAAGCAAAATAACACAATAAACAAAACTAATATGTATAACTCAAGTGAAAGACCATAAAACACCATGTAATTATTTGATATTCAACCTAGTTACAACAACAACACTCAATTAATTAATCCTTTATCCCACTAAGTAGAGTCGGTTATATGGATCCTCCTATGCCATTGAGCTTGAATATTTTCACAAAAATTTGGCACTTTGTGAAAAGATGTGGTGAATTATATCTTTTAAACGAATCCAAACTTTTTAATCAATCAAAGATAATCATCATTAGTCTCATACGAGATGATTACATTTTATTTAAAAGACATTATTTTGGAAGTTCATTTTTTTTACAACATTATTGTCATTTATTAGTGGTACCAATTAAACACTTATACTTGGTTTCCAATATTGACCATTTTAAGTTTGCACTATTTATCTTCTCAAAGTTATCTATTTCACAAGTTGAACACGGTATTCTTATATCCAAATTCATTTCTCGAGTTGCACTTTAATTTCTAATTAAGACATGGACATATGGTGAAAGATAGTAAACACTCCTATAAATCTCACAAATATAATGAACTCACACCTCATATTCAATCGATGCAGTAAAAAGTAAACATGGGCAAAAGCCCCATATAATGTGCAAGGGTGGAACCCATTCAACTCAACTACATGGGGAGATTTGTTCCAACATACACATAATCTACTAATGGCCCAAATTCAATTTAAAGCACTAGGTTGAAATCTAAATCAAATGGTTTGCTTAAAGCTTCCATTGTTATCACATTCATTATTTTGATATAAGTAATTATACATTAATGTTTACATATGTTTACCTTTAGGACTACCCTAACTTGATTAATTAGATCTTATATCCTACAAATATTTCTTTAGTTGTTATTCCTTCACGAAGGAAGGAATAACAATTAAAAAGTATCACTGAGAAGCAACTTAACAACAAGTGTCAATAGGCAAGATCATAGATGAAAATTTTAGGAAACAAACCCTTCAATGAATTTACCCACACAAATTATATCCCGTATTTATGTGATAAGAAGCACAGGAAGTGAAGAATTAGCTCATTTTATCCCCTTAACTTTAGTCCTTTCATAAATCATTAGTTTTCCCCCATTTCAAAAATTTAACAAACACTTCAAATTTTCTGTTAAAATAGTCCATCGTTTAATTTTTCTCAATAATTACACATTCATTTTAATCATGCAATAGGTAAATATTGCAAGGAAACAAGCAAGAATACTCACCTCAATTGAAGAGCATCTGACTTGACACTTGCTTGACCATACAATGCACCCAAACATATTTGCAAATCAATTTACAAGATACAAATCAGATCAAAATCATAACAGCGATTTCAATCATCAAGAAAAAATAACAACAAAGAGCTTACCTCAAACATGAATGACCAAAGTGGAATGAATCAACCCCTACTCAAATTTTCATTAGTCAAGAGATGAGATCCTAAGATGAGAGTGTCATCACAATCAAATAGTTCAACATTAAACTAAAATCTCAACAGATAAATCCACTCAACATTTGGCTTGATTGGGTTCGTTTGCACCCCTAATCATGATATACCAAGCTAATAAATTACCAAAACACGATATTGATTGACATGGCCCGGTAGTCTCTCAAATGTTGCTTGTGTTGATCATACTGATGAGGATCATACTTTAACATGTTTTGACATCCACTAAGATGAATTCAATGTTGCTTGTATTCTTGTAGTTTAATTCTCTTTATTCTAATTCAGTTGATTATGTAATTAATATAGTTTTATTTTCTAAAAGTGAACAAGTTGTAGAAGATTATAGGAGTAAGATCTATATGAATTTATCTAAACACGCATTGAATCAAAATTATTCTTAATATAAGTATTAAAATTTAAGTGAAAGAGTATTAAATGAGTAAAATTGATGCATCGTGGGGCGCCTTTACACATGTTGAAGCATATCGAGTATTAGGATGATATAATAAATAATATGAATTCAATAGATAATCTAATTGCTATAATTTTGCTCTTAGAAGTAAATAAATTAACTAATAAAGAAGGAAAAACCTATAAATTTTTTTGGCATGCTTTGATGAGTGTCGAAGTGTGCCAAGTATTAGTACAACATGGTGTCAGTATTTAAACTGTGATTTGTTACACAATAGTTGATTACATGTTCTTGATGTTTAATAGGTGACAGAGAAAAAACTCTTTCTGGCATAACTGAATGAAGTAGGGATAGGGACTAAATTTTAGTGATATAGGATGTCTACCAAATGATATTTACAATATTGTCCTTGTAAATATGGCTTGGTAGGAGATTTCGTTATTGATCTTGAATATCTTATATCAAATGCTTGGTTTGATTTTGTTTTACTTTCTATGGTTCATTTTCTTACAGTTGTTCCAGTTTTGATACCATTTTGACATTGGCTGAACTAATTTTAGTACCAAACTACTAAAAGGTTTAGATGTTTCTTTTTTTTTAGATGAGAAATAATGTCTTATTAGTGTTGGTTAGTTTGGTGAACTGTTTATTCTTCTGTTTCCTGTGCAACATCATAACCTGTTATGGCATACTATTTCTGCTTTTGCAGGTGAATGAATGTATCTGTGTTTCGCAAAAAATAGGTGACATACTCTTTCTGCATGATGAAAGTGGTCAAGAAATAAATTCATATGAGTTTGTTCCTGCTGAGTTCTTTGAGGACATGGAATTTCCATGGAAAGGACGAGTGAAGAGAATTCATGCTGAAGAATCATATGGCCAAGTTGATAGGGCTGCAGAGGCCTTGTCTGTTGCTGTAAGTTAACTATCCTTGTAAATCCATTAACTATATTTCTGTTTATTGTTACTTTAACTTATGACTAATAAAAAGTATATAGAGAAATAATTGTGAAAGAATCTCTAGATAATTATTGTGATGAATTATTTTTGATGTGATAGAATACATGTATGATAATATAGTTTCAAGTTGTAGCTAGTTAGGTTGCTTCTTGAATTACAAATGTAGTTTTACAACTCTAATTCCTATCTTTTGTGTTACTATTAGATAAACTCTTCAGTCATATAAGAAGGTATATTTTGTTGGAATTTGCCAATGATATTTTTTTCAATGCTTAAAAATGATTATATTTTAAATTTGAATATTGGGAAAAAAAACTATATGTTAAATGGTTTAACTTTGAACTAAAGTTCAATATATGTAATGTAGTTTCAACAATAAAAAATAATAAAAATAAATAAATATATATAAAAAAACTGAAGTAATAGTTAGGATAGATGAAATGAAAGAAATTCTGTAAGTTCTGTAGGATCTATTATGCAACAACCTGAAGATATTGATGAAATGTAATAAAAAATTGTTGATTGAAATATGAGTTTCTAAGTTCTTGTGTGATTGTTTGTATGCCCCGTAGGCTTAAAAGACTTAAAATTTTCTTATATTATCTGTTATACTTAAAGAATCTAAGTATTTCACAATTAGTTTCCTGTTCTAAATGGCTCCTAATTTGAATAGGATGGGATCTTCTTGCCACCATGGCAATTCATCAACATCATTGCATCAGTCATCGTTCCATGTAACAATGTGCGCTAGAGACTTCACAACACAACCTATAGCTACACACTAGTAATGAAATATGTACTGTGTACAAAGAGATAAATAAATGAACAACTTTATTGATTAAAAAATCTAGCAAAATATGCCTCAAAGCATAGACCTAACTTCCCAATTTGCGCCCCTAAGTAAATTTAAAAGCAAAAACAAAATGGATTTCATTTACTAATGGTTCGTAGAATGCAGCAAAATGTATCTAGCAGAAGGGTTTGCAGTAGGGGTAGAAAAAAGTGTGTGTATATAATTAACACTATGCATGAGAGAAGACACTGGAATTCCGTTCTGTTTAAATTTCTCTGTACAAAAATTGTACAAGTACAGAACTTTTCTTAGCAATCCGCATGTTCGATCAGACATGTGTTTGATCAATCAGGCAAGTTCTTGATAGATCAAAACACACCTTGATCGAAGTATAAGATTGCTGACCTCTTGTGTTGGTATTCAAAATCAATATAAAGAAAACTAAACTAATTACGCAGAGGAATCAAAGAACTAGTTGTACCTTTCCTTTGTAGCTAAAGACCTCTTGATCTTCTGCTGTATTCCTCTCCTCTTCTTGGACGTCGTGTGGGCGACGATCTACCAAGACAAAAACCATCTTTCTTCTCTTATTTGTTTTTAAACCGCCGACCACCAAAAGGAGGCTCTAGGATGGGCACCCTCTCCTCTTCTTCTTCTCCTTCAAGTCGTCGGCCCTAAGATGGAGTTGGAAGAGATTTGTGCCGCCGACCCTAAGGTGGAGAAGGAGAACCTTGTGCCGCTGGCCTTAAGGTGGAGAAGCAGAACCTTGTGTCGCCGACCTTAAGCAAGAGAGAAGGAGAACCTTGCGTCGCCGACCATAAGCAAGAGAGAAGGAGAACCTTGTGTCGCCGACCCTAAGGAAGAGAGAAGGAGAACCTTACGTCGTCGACCCTAAGCAAGAGAGGAGAACCTTGTGCCGCCAGCCCTAAGCAAGAGAGTTGTGGAAAACTTATGTTTAGGGGGCTCCACCTCTCCTTTTTATAATTGAATTCTGTTTAGAAAAAATCTCCCTTTTTATAACCGAATTCTGTTGGGGTGGATGCGATGCTTTATATAGAGGCTACAACAGGGACCTAGAGGAGGAATTGGTTTAGGCCTCCTGATGGGCATGGGCTTCTTGTGTTCGACCCGAACACCCAACTCAAGTCCATCAATAATAACCCATACCACTAAAGGGTTATTATTGAACTTCTGCACCAATCCCATATTACAATATGGGCTCCTTATCATGAGTGCGTTAATCTCCCCATGTTTAAGATATCATATGTCCGTTAATTAAATGAGTTACTGACAACTCAATTAATCAACATCTAATTTCAAGAGTAGTACCACTTAACTTTATTATCAAGCCGGACTAAGTCTACCTGCAGGGTTTACATGATAATCCTTATGAGCTCCTCAAAGTGATATCATCAACTTAAATAATTAGGACACAGATTCCTTCTATAATCAACAACACACCATATAAGCAATACTATTTCCCAACTCATCGGCCCTATTGATTTAATGAATAAATCTCACCCATTGATAAGTTAAAGAAATAAATACTAAGTATACATGCTTGTTATTATATAGGGATTAAGAGGACGCACATCCATAATAACAGAAGTTCTGTTCTTTTATGTAGTTAGTACAAATCAAACAACCTCAAACAGTCCTGCTCAATACACATATAATGTACTAGTATAATTTTATAGTCAAGACAGACTAATACCAAATTACACTACAACCGTTCCAATGGTTTGTCCCAATCCATCTTGGTTGTGAGCAACTATTTATAATTTATAAGGAATCGATAATATGATCTTCTGTGTGTCACCACACACCATGTTATCTACAATATAAATTAAATTGACAACTGCATTAACATATATATAAATATAAAATGCAAACATTTGACCAAAGTGATTCTCATTTCAAAATATTTCAAAACAAATGCTCATACAAAAGCTAGACTTATAGTATATATTCCAACAATCTCTCATTTATATTAAAAGACTATGTTGCCATACATCTGATTCTCATCCTCTCAACATGCCTATCAAAAGCTCTCGCCGGAAGGGCTTTAGTGAAATGATCTGCTAGGTTATCTGCTGATGTAATCTTGGCGACAACAACCTCTCTTCGTTTTACGATGCCTCGTATCAGGTGGTACTTGCGCTCAATGTGTTTACTTGTCTTATGGGCTCGTGGTTCCTTCGAGTTTGCTACTGCACCACTGTTATCACAATAAATTGTGATAACTTTGGGCAAACGAGGAGTCACAGCTAAGTCCATCAAGAAGTTTCTGAGTCATACAGCTTCTTTAGCAGCCTCAGAGGCTGTCACATACTCAGCTTCCATGGTGGAGTCCGAAACGTATTTTTGCTTAACACTCCTCCATGCTATGGCTCCACCTCCCAAAGTAAACACATATCCCGAGGTTGATTTACTACTGTCCCTATCTGATTGGAAGTCCGAATTTGTGTAAGCTATACGGAGCAAATCATCTGTTTGGTGAACCAGCATATAATCTCTAGTCTTTTTCAGGTACTTTAATATATGTTTTATGACAGTCCAATGTCCCGGTCTCAGGTTACTTTGATATCTGTTAACCATGCCCACGACAAAACAGATATCTGGTCTCGTATATAGCATCGCATATATTAGGCTTTCTACTGTTGGGTTTTTCGGGCCGCGAAAACCGCTTTTCGCGTCGCGGAAACCCCGAATCACCCAAAGCCGTAGATCCGTGCAAGGAAAAACCGAATGAAATACAAGTACGAGTTTCAAAAACTTTAGATCTACTCCTAGATCTACATGTTAAGAATTTTACCCTTGAAGCGTGCCCTCGCAAATCCCGCTCGTCTAACGGTACGCCGGATCTCGAGAGTGTCAACGTAGACACTTTTCTAATGATATCCATACGAACAAGTAGTGTCTCTCACACTCAAAGGATGAAGAAGAGAGCCCCAAGTGTGCTAGCACTTTCCAGAGCTCTCGGATGGGATTGGAAAGGAAGAAAAGAAGAAGATACAAAAAGGAAATCTTATACACTCACTAGTAGTATCATCCTTTGTGCTCTTCACTTTCCTTCATTCTCTTGGAACACAACTCATACACCCTCTCCTCACCATGGAAGTCACAACCACAACAAGGAGAAGCAAGCATCCAAGGAAGAAGAAGCTAGAATGAATCCAAATCAATTGCATTCACCCATCATCAAGTGTGTGGCCAGCCACACAAATGTAACCCCCTCATTTAATGTGGCCGGCCACATTAAAAGGAATGGGTGTGTAACCTCCACGAGGTGGCACATCATTATGAGGTGGTGATGATGTGGTAAGGATGTGTCATGCCATGTAGGATGAGTCAACCTACATGATGTGGCAATGCATCAAGTCAAACTTGATGTTTCAACTTCCATTTGGTCAAGTCAAAATTGACCAATTTCTTCCTTGTTGAGTTAAATCCAACATTTGATTCAAGTCAATTTCAATTTAATGAATCTCAATTCATTAATATAAATTGACTCAATGAATCAAATTTAAATTAGACTCATTCAACAATTGAATCTAATTGAGTCTAACTCAATAAGTCTAATTTGAATCCAATATTTGGTGCATCATATGAACCTAATCCAATTGGTTCATCATATGAACCTAATCTCTATCCACTTATTCTTTGTGTGTGACCCAATAGGTTCTTGTAACGTTGGCAATGTTTCTAAACTCCTTTAGAAACATAAGCAACGAGCGGCATCTAGCAATACATCATTGCTATCCAAGTTACAAGAATATTGAGATCCAACGTCAGTGACTACTAATCGTGACTCACATACGCGATATCGTGTCTTCATCCTGACATCTAGATTGGTCGATATGGCGTAGGCGGTCATCCTCTAATCAATCTAAATCTTGAACTCAAGTAGACTCACTCGATCAAACGAGCTCAACATATAATGTTGACTCATTTGGGCATGACCACGCACTTAGTGGTCTCACTCTATCAAGAATACGATGTCGCTCCGTCATATGGGAGGATAGATCCCATCTACATCATCCTCTACATAATTCGTTATATACCACGTAATCGTCTTTATAGTCCACCCGATTACGGGTTTGGTGAAACCAAAGTACATAACTCCTTATGTAGGGATCCATGGTGACTTCCGGTCTAAGGACTAATAGTCATACTAATAGCACGAGAAAGTATATGACACTCATATAACGATCCACGATACTTTCTCGTGGCGGGTCATTCAATATACATTCTCAATGCGTACCCACGTGTCGACTTGATATCTCCATATCCACGACATGAGATCAAGTCATCGAGTTGACCTACATGCTAGTCTTATTGCATTAACATTGTCCCTGAATGTTAATACTCGACTAGGAATGATTTAGAGTAGTGTTCCCTATATCATCTCACTATCGGTTCAACTAACCGATTGATATAGGTGAGAACCATCTACTCAAGGACATTATTATACTTAGTTTATTTGGCACCAATACAAGTAAGTATAATAATCAAAATCCAAATGCCTTTATTTATATAGAATATGATACAATAAGTCCAAAATGCAATCATCAAATGATTGACTCTAGGGCTCTAGCTAACATCTACAACCGAAACATAAGGAACTGCCTACATCTCCTCTATCTCCTTTGGTGTCTTAGAACACATCTTTTTAGATAAAGGTATTCCATGCCAAAAAGGTAGAAAACCTTTCTTGGAGTTTTGCATACTAAACGAGCTAGGATAATATCGATGTATGAAGCTTGGGATAAGCACAACATCCTTTTTTTGCGATTCCTTATTACTTGGATCCCAAGAATATGTTCACATTCTCCCAAGTCCTTCATATCAAACTGCTTGGACATCCATACCCTTACGTCTGACAACACTTTGACATTATTGTCAATGAGTAAAATGTCATCTACGTATAGTACAAGAAATACCACCACGTTTTCGTCACTTTTCTTGTATACACAAGACTTATCCGGACATTGAATGAATTCATAAGACTGGATCACTTCATTAAAGCGGATGTTCCAAGATCTCGAAGCTTGCTTTAGTCCATAAATGGATCGATTGAGATTACATACAAGATGCTCTTTGCCCTTCGCAATGAATCCCTCTGGTTGCTTCATATAGATGTTTTCTTCAAGACTTTCGTTAAGGAAAGCTGTCTTGACATCCATTTGCCAAACCTCATAATCCATATGAGCAGCAATAGATAAAAGAATCCGAATAGACTTAAGCATGACTACCGGCGAAAATGTTTCCTCATAATCGATTCCCTCTTTCTGAGTATATCCCTTCGCAACAAGCCTCGCTTTAAAGGTTTTCACCTTCCCGTCTATTCCTCTTTTCCTTTTGTAGACCCATTTACATCCAATTACTTTTACACTATTTGGTGGTTCTACAAGCTCCCAGACCTAATTAGAATGCATAGATTCTATTTAAGAGTTCATTGTACTTTGCCAAGATGCTGCATCTTTATCTTGGAGTGCTTCATCATATGTCCAGGGATCAACTTCATGTTCACCAGGGATCAAGTCCGAACACTCTTCCAAAAACATGAATCTTTCAGGTTGCCTAACAACGAGGCACTACCTGTAATTGTGCATCATTTGTGACACGTGTTGCAGTTACTTGTGGTATCTCATCTTGTACCGTTGGTGCTAAAGTAGAAGTGTCTTCTCTTATTTTCTCAAGAACAATTTTACTCATGACCTTGTGGTTCATTACATAGTCCTATTCTAAAAATCGGGCATTGATGCTAACAATGACCTTTTGATCTTTAAGGCTATAAAACAAACCACCTTTCGTTCCTCTAGGATATCCCACGAACAAGCGAACTTCTATACGTGATTCCAACTTATCAGCGTCTCCCTTCAGCACATGTGCTGGACTACCCCAAATCTGAATGTGTTTTAAACTAGACTTACGCTCATTCCACAATTCTATGGGAGTAGAGGTACTGACTTAGAAGGTACCAAGTTCAGAATGTACGCCGTCGTTTCCAGAGCATATCCCAAAACGAATTTGGTAATTCTGAATAACTCATTATTGATCTAACCATTTCCATAAGAGTCCTATTCCTTCGTTCCGCTGGGATTGGTGCGGTAGTTCAATAATAGTTCTCTAGTGGAATGAATTATTATTGATAAAATTAAGTTGTGTGTTCGGGGTAAACACGGGATGCTTAATTTTGTCGGGAGATTAAAACCAATTCTTCCTCTGGTCCCTATCGTAGCCTCTTAATTATAGAGTACTATACCCACTTATACCCACCTTTGTACCCATCTAAAAGGGGGCCGACCAAGCTTTGCTTGGAGTTCAAGCAAGGGTCGGCCAAACCATGTTTAGATAGGATTGACTGTGGCCGGCCCAAGCATGGGTTCAGCCTATGTGTGGCCGGCCATTAAAAATAGAAAAGGAATTTTAATTTTAAATTTTTTCTTATGTGGAATACATGATTTAAAAGAGAGTTTAAAAATTAAAATATTTCCTTTTATAAGATTCTACAAAAGATTAAGAGAAGAGTTAAATCTCTTTCCTTATTTGTAGATTAAAAGGTTGATTTTAATTTTGGTAAAAACTTTCCTTATTTATAAATCATCCACATGTTGAAAAGATAAATTTTAAAATTATAGAAATTTCCTTTTATAACATCAACCATGAAGGGATTATTAAAAAGAAATTTTATTTTAAAATTTTTTCGGAAGCAAATTAGGAAGCTTTAATTTTTCTAGCGAAAAATTTCCTTGTTTGCTTGTTTTGATGTGGCCGGCCATATGCATTAAGAAAAGGATTTAAATTTTAATTAATTAAAATTTTCCTTTTCAATGGCAAAAGAGTTAAGTAAGGTTTTATTAAATTTTCCTTATTTGCCAAGGCTAAGGATTATAAAAGTGGGGGTTTGGGTGCCTTCATGGAGATAACCTCTATTCTATTTCTCCCTCTTTTCTTCCTTGGTGTGGCCGGCCTCTCCTTTTTCTCTTCTCTCCATCTTTGTGGCTGAACCTCCTCTTCCTCTTGGAGATCAAGTGGTGGCCGAATCCTAGCTTGGAGAAGAAGAAGAGGAAGCTTGCATCCCTTGGAGCTTGGTTGGTAGAAAAGGTTCTTTATCCTTTGGAGGTTTTGTGCTTGGCCGAAACTTGAAGGAAGGAGAAGAAGGTGCTAGGTGGTTCTCGTCTCGGAAGATTGTTGCCCACACAACGTCTGAGATTAGAAGAGGAATACGGTAGAAGATCAAGAGGTCATTATTCACAAAGAAAGGTAATTAATAATTGTTTTCTGCATCATGTTAGTTTTGTTTCTTTGTAAAAATACCAAATACAAGAGACATGCGATTCTAGTTTTTTCGAATTAGTTTTCGAAGTTGTGTTCTTTTTTTTTTTCCTTGTGATTTGATTGTTCTTAGCGGTTAACCTAGGGTTACTATGGGAAGGTTAAATATTTAATTTCCTTAAAAGGCTTTGTCTAGTCGGTGGTGGTTGCTCTCATATCCAAGAAGGCCAAGTGCCTTGCCATGCAGTACTAGAAGCCGATTTTGGAAATAGATATTTAATTGTCTTCGTGACCTAGGTGATTTGGATCGAACGTGTTAAGTTCTACAAGAGATCCAAGTCTAAACCTAAAAGAACAAATAAATTAAACTTAGGATCAAATGTGTTAAGTTCCGCAGGCGATCTAAGTTTAATTTAAAAGAACGCATGGTAGCTAGGAAAAGGTTCAGACCTTTGTACAAAATTTTTGTACAGTGGAACCGTTAGGCTTTCCGAGTAGCAACCAACACCAAAGATATGTTTGGTTCATTTTCGAAGGTTGTTTTCTCTTATTAAAATTAGAAGAGGTGTTATTAAATTCCATTTGTTGTATCGTGGGAGTTATTGGATTTAGAGTATACAAATTGTCAACCAATGCACCAGAATAGATAACTACCTTATTTTTCTTGACAACCACTTTGTCATCAAAAGAAACAGAATATCCATCCATAAATAATTTAGAAACTGAAATCAAGTTTTTTCTAAAACATGGTACGTAAAGATAATTTTTCAAAATCAATGTTTTATTCCTATCAAAAGATAAATAAACATCTCCCACTGCAATAGCCGCCACTCTCGTAGCATTGCCCATGTAGACGGTGATTTCCCCTTCATGTAGTCGTCTGGTTTCTGGAACCCCTGCAATGGATTGCAGACATGATTAGTGGCTCCCGTATCTACACACCAGGTACCGATAGATAACACCGCTGAACATGTTTCAACAACTAATGAATAAGATATGCCTTTATTGTTCTCCTTTCTGCGAGGACAGTCCACCTTCCAATGTCCAGACTGTTTGCATGTGAAGCACTTGCCCTTCGGCTTTTTCACACTTGCCTGCGGCCCAGTCCCTTGAGGTCGAATCACTTTCTTTGCCGAACCAACTTGTTTCTTCTTCTTCTTTCCACCTTTCGGCTTAGAGGCCAAAACGTTTTCAGCAATGTGAACTTGAGAACTTTGACGAAATATCCCTTCTACCGCTTGGAGTTCTGTCAGAAGTTCTGCCAACGAATAAACCCTTTTGTTCATGTTGTAGTTTAGGTGGAATTGCTCAAAGCTCTTGGGCAGCGTTCGGAGAATGATATCGACCTGTGTTTCCCCATCGATTTCAGCTCCAAAGACTTTCATCCCATTCAAATGAGCCATCATCTTGAGGATATGATCCCTTACGGGTGCCCCCTCAGTCATGGTGGTCGTCATTAAGTTTCTCATGGCCTCCTGCCTGGCAGACCGATTCTGGTGTCCGAAGAGTTCCTTGAGATTGAGCATCATGTCATCGGCAGTGGGTATGACCTGATGCTGATGTTGCAGCACATTTGACATAGAAGCTAAAATATAACACCGCGTTATCTCATCTGTCTTGACCCATTTCCTATGTCTCTCTATCTCCTCTTCACTAGAATCCTTATCAGGCACGCTAGGACAGACCTCAAGAAGTATGAACTTGTATTCTTCAGCAGTTAAGACAATGTCCAAGTTCCGTTTCCAATCAATATAACACCGCGCTATCTCATCTGCCTTGACTCATTTCCTATGTCTCTCTATCTCCTCTTCACTAGAATCCTTATCAGGCACGCTAGGACAGACCTCAAGAAGTACGAACTTGTATTCTTCAGCAGTTAAGACAATGTCCAAGTTCCGTTTCCAATCAATATAATTTGGACCAATAAGTTTGTTTTATTTTAAAATAACAACAAGAGTATTAAAAGTCATTTTGAAATCCTGAGAATCACAAAATAAATTATTTGGTCAAAATTTTAGAATTTAAAATGATATTGATTTCTCAAACAATATAATTTAAATTCACCAACACCTCGAAACACCATGAATTTCGTATGCCACGATAGTGTGGACGTATACTAATTCAAACATTTGTAAGTGGAGGTTTTACCCATTAATTTTATTATCTTGTCAACCTAACTTTATGACAAATAAAATTAATAGTTGGTTCATCTTCGGTTACACAAATAATAGCAGTGATTCTGATGGGGATGATACTATTAAATGTGCCTAAGCTTATACCATTACTTGGATGGAGAAGATCACACAAATCTAAATAATTTCCGATAATCATCCATAGAGGAAGTTTGTCCGCAAACAAACTCATCCGATATGGAGGAACACACTTAAAGCCAACGCGCAAGTTTGAATGCATCACTTATAAACCAGTAATGGAGACCGTGGAGTTTATTTAAATAACCCTCTCCTACTTAGTTATTTAAATTGAGGAATTTTAACATGCACGCACATCACAACACATAACAATATGCATATACATCACAACATATAACAAAATAGCATATAAAGGCAATAAATATGAAAATAAAATTTCCAACTATTATGACTTCATCCATCGCTGTCCTCCAATATGTCGGCAATGGATCAAGCCATCGCGTCTGTCTTGCTTCCTTCTTCGTCGCTCCTCCGACCCTCAAAATAGCACCACGCATAGCAAGGATACAAGCCGCAACAAAAAGAAATAAAAATTTACATTTATCGATCTTATATTCCACAAAGGAATTTACATGTAATCTAGATCGAACAGAATGAAAAAATAATACAGCAACTGGTCGTATTTAATTATTACAATCATGCACAACATAAAACAACCTCGACATGCTCGAGGGTTCAAATCATACACAATCACACAAAGCGATAATAGTTGGACCTAGGATGCCTACAACCACAGAGTTAATCTTTCTTGCACATCCTACTATTATCTTTCCTAAACTTATATACGAGCAGTGTATAATTTAACCGAAAACTAATCACACAGAGTCAGAAAACTCGCTCTGATACCACTTAAAGGCGCTGGAATTCCGTTCTGTTTAAATACAAAAATTGTACAAGTACAAAACTTTTCTTAGCAACCCGCATGTTCGATCAGACATGTGTTTGATCAATCAAGCAAGTTCTTGACGGATCAAAGCACACCTTGATCGAAGTACAAGATCGCTGGCCTCTTGTGTCGGTATTCAAAATCGATACAAAAAAAACTAAACTAATTACGCAGCGGAATCAAAGAACTAGTTGTACCTTTCCTTTGTAGCTAAAGATCTCTTGATCTTCTGCTGTATTCCTCTCCTCTTCTTGGACGTCGTGTGGACGACGATCTACCAAGACAAAAACCACCCTTCTTCTCTTCTTTGTTTCCAAACTGTCGACCACCAAAAGGAGGCTCTAGGATGGGCACCCTCTCCTCTTCTTCTTCTCCAAGCCGCTGGCCCTAAGGTGGAGTTGGAAGAGATTTGTGTCGCCGGCCCTAAGGTGGAGAAGGAGAACCTTGTGCCGTCGGCCTTAAGGTGGAGAAGAAGAACCTTGTGCCGCCGACCCTAAGCAAGAGAGAAGGAGAACCTTGCGCCGCTGGCCCTAAGCAAGAGAGAAGGAGAACCTTGTGCCGCCGACCCTAAGCAAGAGAGTTGTGGAAAACTTATGTTTAGGGGGCGTCACCTCCCCGTTTTATAACCGAATTCTGTTTAGAAAAAATCTCCCTTTTTATAACCGAATTTTGTTGGGGTGGATGCGAGACTTTATATAGAGGCTACAACAGGGACCTAGAGGAGGAATTGGTTTAGGCCTCCTGATAGGCTTGTGCTTCCTGTTCGGCCCGAACACCCAACTCAAGTCTATCAATAATAACCCATACCACTAAAGGGTTATTATTGAATTTCCGCACCAATCCCTATTACAATATGAGCTCCTTATCATGAGTGTGTTAATCTCCCCGTGTTTAAGATATCGTATGTTCGTTAATTAAATGAGTTACTAACAACTCAATTAATCAACATCTGATTCCAAGAGTAGTACCACTCAACTTTATTATCATGCCGGACTAAGTCCACCTACAGGGTTTATATGATAATCCTTATGAGCTCCTCAAGGGGACATTATCAACATAAATAATTAGGACACAGATTCCTTCTATAATCAACAACACACCATATAAGCAGTATTATTTCCTAACTCATCGGCGCTATTGATTTAATGAATAAATCTCACCCATTGATAAGTTAAAGAAATAAATACTAAGTATACGTGCTTGTTATTATATAGGGATTAAGAGGACGCACATCCATAATAACAGAAGTTCTGTTCTTTTATGTAGTCAGTACAAATCAAACAACCTCAAACAGTCCTTCTCAATACACATATAGTGTACTAGTGTAATTTTATAGTCAAGACAGACTAATATCAAATTACACTACAACCGTTCCAATGGTTTGCCCCAATCCATCTTGGTTGTGAGCAACTATTTATAATTTATAAGGAACCGATAACATGATCTTCTGTGTGGCACCACACATCATGTTATCTACAATATAAATTAAATTGACAATTGCATTAACATATATATAAATATAAATTGCAAATATTTGACCAAAGTGATTCTCATTTCAAAATATTTCAAAACAAATGTTCATACAAAAGCTAGACTTATAGTATACATCCCAACAATGAGATGTGCCATGTTACATCACTATAGATGTTATGTCAGGAACATACTTGATGGCTTTGAAAACTCACAAATAAGGTTAGTCAGGAGTTGCTAGTGGTGTTTCCAAAAACATCTAAACAATAACAGGAAAGCTCAAGGTCCTATCCTGTAATTGGAATCAACAGTCTTCAATTGCGGCCAGAGGTGAAGCTATATACTTGGGTTTGTAAATTGTAATAGATGTTGATGAGTGTAGAGGTTTTGCATGAACATTTAGAGGAGATGAGAGGTGTACGTTACATGTGGATCATAGAGAGAGGATTACCGAAGGACCAAATAGCAAGGCAAATAATGCCTTGCAACTCAGTTTTCGTGTGTGATGGCTCATGTTTGGAGGCATTGAGACAAAGATAGGGAAAAGGTCGTGCGTGAGAGGAACTTGTGTCCTATCTCATAGGGAATAGGAGAAAAGGATGAAAGAATGGAATGTGATGATCACTTTGAGGGAATCAATCTCCAATAATCAAAGTAATTTGATAATTTAATTGGATCACTTTATTTCTTTCTTCAAAGGATTATATAATGCTTTTATATATAGGCATACAATAATGCCTTGTCAATATTAAAATTACTAATAAATCTAATATCTTATTCTATATTTAGAAAGAGTAAATAATAATAAATCTAATGACCTATTCTAAATTATAATATTTTGAAAGAGGACATTAATAACAAATTTAATAGATAATATTTTGAAGGGATTATTTGAATATGTCTATTTGGGGATCGTATCGGAGAGTTGAATGGCGTCCCCCTTATGGGGATTTGGAAAACCTAACCACAGCAACTATTACCATGTAAAATTTGGGGATATGAGAACATTGTGTGGGACTCATTACCATATGGAATTTGGGGATAGGAGAATATTGTGTGGGACTCAATTAAATGGGTTTTATAAAGACTTGTGATAATATCCTAAATCATAACTATGAATGTAGGACTAATACCCTATTAATCTAATACCTCTTAAATTAATAATTAATCTCCTCTTAAATTATTGTGCACAAAGTAAACAAAAGAGTGATATAAATTAGTGGTACCTCCTTAACTAGAGACAAAGGAAAGAGGAGGGTTATAAGTCTTAACTCTTTTGTTTTTTAATCTACTACCATTTTATTCCAACCCCTTTTATTTTTTTTTTCTGAAAATCTTCATTTATTGTCTTTCCCTCTCTTAAAAAAAGAAAGAGAAAGTGACATCATCTTTGTTATGCTTTTACTCACTTTTTTAAACAGATCAGATTGGACCTGTCTTTCCCTCTCACTTAAAAAAAGAAAGAGAAAGTGACATCATCTTTGTTATGCTTTTACTCACTTTTTAAAACAGATCAGATTGGACCTCATTTAACCTTTAAGCTAGAACATGTCAACGAAAGAGAAAGTAGCATTCTCCATGATGGGGCATGGTGTCGTAGCCCAAACAATTGTTTTGCCTCATGTACTAACCTACTAAGCTTAGATTTTGGAAAAGATGCCTATGCAGACTTTGTAGAAGTCCTTGTAGGGGTCAGAACTATTGGTCTAGGTGGGTCAGCAAGAGGGGGGTGAATTGCTTGTTAAAAAAATGAACCTTTCCTAACTTTCAACTCAGATTAGTAGCAACAGTATAATTATAACAAGTAAATTAAACAACTACAAAATGAAAGAAGAGACAAAGAAATTTACTTGGTTATAACCTAGGTGGTTGTTAATCCAAGACAAATGAAAAGCACCAAAATTGTCCTTCGATGAAGGCGGAGAAGCTTCTTACACTCGTTCAATGCTCAGACAATTGCTAAAAAATTAATACAAGAGTTTATGTCTATTTCCTAGCTCCAGGGGTCTTTTTATAACCCTTGGAAAATTCTATCCGGGGCTGGAAGGCGCCTCCAACGAGGCAGGCGAGGATAAGACTTTATCCTCGCCAACGGCCACTTTTTGCCCAGGCACCTTAAAGCGCATTCAAACACTTGAAGGCGCTTTCCATGAAGGCTTGAAGGTGCCTTCAATAATTTGAAGGCGCCTTCCACCAGAAAGGCGCGAGAGCGCCTCCAGCAGCGTTGGAGGCGCCTTTGACAGCTCTAGCAGCTCCGTTTTGCTCTTCTGCTGTTCCGTTCGCTTGGGTGATTTCGGCCAACTGGAATAGGGCTCACCCGAATCCATTTTCCGGCCTTCTCCTCGAGCAGCCTTCCTCCCCTACTTCTTGTCCCTAGGACTGCTGTGCGCGTCCTTCTTGTCCGTCGGTGTACTCTTCCGTATCACCTTGTCCCTCGGATGTACCGAGCCTGTCGGCTCGCTTCTCGTACCATCCTTCTCGCTAGCTGCGTCTTCCGCTCGACTTTTTGTGTTCCTAAGCTCCTGCACACTTAGACACAAGGATCAAATACACAGGATCTAACTTAACTTGGTTGACCATATCAAAACTATCATGGGGTACTAACATGAACAACTATAGAAGGTGGGATTGTTGAGAACAAAAGTGGAGAAGATTTTATGTTTTCGAAGAAGTTGAGTGGCTTGTAGAACTTGGAGGTTTAGGAGAAGATTTGGGGCCATGGGAGTCTTACTATGGATGTTCATTGGTGGTGGAGGCAAGGTGGCAAAAAATGAGAGTTGTCATTTGCAAGTCAAGGTTGATGATATTGTTGGGATACTAGTTTTGTCACCAGAAGAGAGTTTAGAGTGTCTAAATTATGTGAGTTGAGCCTTGGGAAGATTATAATGTAGGAGCTGTACTAGGCTAGTTTGTGGATGGTTTGGCCTGTCTCTTCTAGGTGTGACCTTATAGCTAGATCTTGCTTTGTTGATTAAGTCATCCCCATACTTCAAGTGCACTTGAACATTGCCTTGATTTTGGGCTTGGAGGGAGAAGCGTACCTATTTAGGGTAGTGCTACTGGAGGAAATTACTGTGTTGAAAGGAGGAAGGTGCTGCAGGAAGGATATATCTTAGCTTTCGTGTTGTGGTGCTTGGTTTTGACGGCAATGATTATGTCAACATAGGTAACAATTGGGCACATGAAAAAAATGTAGAGGTGGGGTTAGCAAGCGGGCTGGAGATTGTATATGATGGGAAAAGGAAATAGGGAAATCTAGCATTGTGTCATCGTATCAAATTTTGGGTCTTCCCCTTAATGGGACCAAAGAGGAAAAAGTTCCCCTAGGAGTCAGCATAATACCTTGTAACTAAAACGCCTAAACTCACAAGTCATGATACATATGACTCCAATAACTAACTCCGACATTGAACTTGTATATTCATGAAAAGTTGAGTGTTTCTGTGTTACCGAAGTACATAATATGTAACATTTCCCACCCTTTTGAATCACATATTGGTTTAGATGTTGAACTTCTTGTGACATTCTATTTTACCCAAACACTTTTTGTTCTGTTTCCCCAGGTTATGGAAGATTTTTTTCCAATTGTTACAAGAGTGAAATCTCTCGTAACTCCTCTTGGAGGTCCAAAGGGTGAAATATGTTATGCAAGAGAACATGAAGCTGTTTGGTTCAAAGGAAAACGGTTTGTTCCAGCTGTATGGGCCAACACCAATGGGGAAGAACAAATTAGACAACTCAAACCTGCTACAGATTCAAAAGGTAGAAAGGTTGGAGATGAGTGGTTTACAACTAGCAAGGTTGAGGATGCATTGAACAGGTCCTCACTTTCTAAATTTGGCTTCTTGATTCTTGACAAGTTTGTTTTTTTGGCATGATTATGTTTCTCTGATATGTTTCAAACATTCGGTTTGTTGAAAACTCTTTACAATGTTCTGCTTTATGTTTAGGTACCATGAAGCATGTGATAGTGCCAGGGTTAAAGTTTTGGATTTACTTAGAGGATTGTCCAGTGTTTTGCAAAGCAAACTGAATATTCTAGTTTTTTCATCCATGTTACTTGTCATAGCAAAGGCACTTTTTAGTCATGTCAGGTGAGATCTTTTAGCATTCAATTTATATCATTATGAAAATAAAGTCACTTTATACTTATGTTACTTTTTCTTGAATGTTCTGTTCATATGACAAAAACAAAACAAGGGTAGTTGTTGGTGATTGATTTTGAAATGGCATGATAGGTATGTACATATCTCAGAAAATAACCTAGAAGTCAAAAACTCTAGAGCGTGAGAATAAAAATCCAAAATAGTTATAAGAGAAAGGTGTATGATGTAAAATAGTATATCTGATAACAAAATCCAATGAACAATTAATAGTCAAGGCTATCATTTTTTGCACTCAACCTTATTAATCTCTTATCTTAAATTCTTTATTAAGTTCATCATTTCTCGTGTTCCCTTTTGAATTTATTAGGGAATATGTCATACACATTACATAAGAGCAAACAACTCGCAATTTGTCTAGTACAAGATGCATCGTACATAGGGATTAATGATATGCAATCCATCTAATATGAAGTGTATCATAAACTTAGATAAATATATATAGGCTGAACAATTTGCAATCCACTTGATAAATATGCATCGTGCATATATAGGGTGAACAACATAATCTACTCAAAATGCACCTCACAAAAAAAGGGTGAACGATTTGCAATCCATGCAGTAAGCAAAACATCCTCTATAATGATCGAATTCTACACGCATAAAAAGACCCAAGGGCTCTTTGTAAGCAACAAACCAATAATCTAGTACATAATTCATTTGTTTTATTAGTTCAATATAAGTAGTGATGCAATTTTTTTAGACTATGGAGCCAAGTCATACATTTGTTATTTTCTTAATTTTTATAAGTAATCATGCGACTCCAGTAAAGTGCGGAGTTGAAGCTCTATAACATAAGTATGAGTTACACAACTCTTTTTAGCCTGTAGAGCTGAAGCTCTAAGATATAAATAACGGATTTGTTGTTTGATTGTTTGGTAAACAAAGTTATGTTTTAATTCGCAAAGTTTTAGCACATGTTATTTTTTGTTAATCAATTTATCAATAGGTGTTATAAAAAAATGCCAAGATTGATAGACAAAACTATGAATATTAAAATGACAAGCAACAAGGAAGCACATATCTTAGAGCTCAAGTTTTGATAGAGGCAATTACTGAGATAGTTTTCATTTCCAACAAGTTTAGAATTATTTCATTTTCTTTCATAAATTTAACATGCAAAAGGTATATATAATGAAACAAGTAACAATAAACTCAGCTCAAAGAAGAAATTCACATCATATACAATTTATCTCTAAACACCCGGTTATGCTAGCAACTTACTCACGCTCACCATCAAAAGGGACAAACTACCTAATCCCCAAGCTTTATGAAATACACAACATAACATCACTAATAACCAGACAATAGAGTGGAAATGACTAAGTTGCTACTACTTCCCTTTAAAGCAAGGCAACAAAGGCAACTTGGTAAGAAACTAGCATTCACATCAACGGATCGATCTTGTGAGAAAATTTCAGCGGGAGGATAGTGATTTCTTGAGGTAGGCAATGCAGCCTATAGCTGAGATCAAATAGGGAGAGTTCGGTAGCTTGCCTTGTTGATGGCTAGTTCATACATTATGGAAAAATCAACAAAGTGGTGATTGCTTTGAGGGAGGCAATGGTGCAATGACCTAAGGCAACGTTCGGACATCAAGAGAGAGATCGAGAAGGAAGAGATCGGAGATGGAAGGGATAGTGGTTCTGGTGGCAATTGTTGCTTCAAGTGGAGGCAGTCAGGGTTTGTGGGGATGACGAAGGCATGGTGGCAACGGCAAAGGGGAAAAAATAAAGCACGATGCGGTGTGGGGATAAGTGGGTTTAGTTTATTAATTAGCACTTTTGCACATCAAACCATTAATTTAAAAATTTACAATTAAGTCCCCCAAAAAACAAATACTATAACAACGACTGTTATGAATGCACTTAAAATTTAGCTAATATGAGAGGTAACAAACCGAAGGGGAGCCTTGGCGCAACGTTAAAGTTGTTGCCATGTAACTAAAAGGTCATGGGTTCGAATCCTGGAAACAGCCTCTTGCAAAAAGTAGGGTAAGATTGTGTACAATGGATCCTTCCCCGGGACCCCGCATGGCAGGAGTTTCATGCACCGGATGCCCTTTTTTTTTATGAGAGGTAACAAACCCTTGATTCCATCTGCACATTGTTTTCTTACGGGTGTGAATCATATCAAGTTTTGACACAGTTTTACATCTTGAAGTTGTAATTTATGGATTGTGTAACCTGAGTAGACTGCTGCATCATTGCACTGAAATCCTCTTCTAGATGGAAATTGAATGGAGCCATCTGACATAATTAATTTAGCTACTTATGTAATTGTAGATGATTCCTGTTTAAATGTAGTTGCCTTCAAATGATCACTGAATAATTGTTAAGTGGTGAAATAACCTAAAGCAATCACATTTACCTTTGTCTGAATTTGAATTTACTAACAACTAGGTTGAGCATCATATGTCTTCTTCCTCCCTCGTCACTTACCATGTGTGGATATAGGTTGGCTCAAGTACAGTATGGTCAGGGATCACATCAGTTCCGACACTCATATTTTAAACATTGACCCAAGCCAAACCATTTTATGTAGTTTGGTTAAAAATTGAATCATTCTAATTCAGTTTCTTTCAAACCAGACTCAACTTATCTCAGTTCAACTCCTACCAACCACATGACCACATTCTAGTTTACTGTAGAAGCCAAACCATTATGTTTTTACCTATGCTCATTCAAGCAAGGTTGTTCACCAGGCATACAACTTTACCATTAAGATGTTAACTGTGCTCTATAAACCAGTTGTGCAAGTCAAATATTACATAGCTAAAAGGTACTAAAGTTGCCTATTAGACCTTGTTTTAATTTATTTACTACATAGGCCCAGTTTATTAGGTGTCAATTATTAACCCTCCCACCCCCTAGCAACTTGGCGGTCGGCTATAAGCTAACCCTGTGATTTATCTCCCTTCACATATTTGGGGGATGAGCTATGAAAGGCGCTTGGGGTGAGCGTAATCGCTTTTTACTACAATTAGGAGTCAATTATTTGTTCTATGTAATAATTACCAATTACCTTTTTCTGTATTTTGTCAAATCAAGAAACCTTTTGAATTAAATTACAATTGTCTTGTAAACTTAATCAAGTTATTTTCATCAAGCATGCATGGTTGGAATATACTTAGATATCATACGCTAATAGTCATACTAAGCAAGGTATTGAGAGATCATTGTGAAAATACCTTTCCTGGAACCTGATGCTAGGCTGAGTGCTAGGAATCTGTTGGTTATGTGTTGAACTATGTACGATAATTTAAAGCCACTTTCAAATGCAAAAGAATTGGACTGTAGGTCAGAGCTCACTTTTTGGCCTCAGGTAATGATTTTTGATTAATTTTGAAATGCTGTTGTACATCTAATTCTTTTCTGAAACTTAAAACTTGGAAGACAGAGTTTGTCAATGACAAAATTAAATGATACACCTAAACTCTTGTAGATGAAACATTGATAACTGTCTTTTTAGCGTTTTTGCAACTATCAGATGGGCCAAGTTGGAAGCCTGTTTAAGATACTGCCCTTTTCCTGCCCTAAAATGAATTAATTTCAATCTTGTCCTTAATCTTTCAAAATTAATTGAACGTATTGCATCTGTATACTTCAACTCCTTATAAGATTCTGACTTGAAATATGAATGAATTTCAATCGTCAAGATCTGATTTATCTTATGATATTGGCTTTAGTTCTTAATTTCTGGAATGGTTGCTGAGTTTATAGATTTTATTATTTTAGATTCTTGTAATCCTTACAGTGATATCTTTTTTTGGGATAAGTAAAAAATTGTATAGCACGAATCAAGAGTACAAGAGCTAGTCCTTAGGAGTTACTTATGTCTGATCAGTGTAAACTCCCAAGGACCAATATACATGAAGTTGCACACTCTTGAAAATCCTCTTAGTGTCTAACTGCCCCTCTCCAAAGAAATTAGAGTTTTTAGCTCGCTATATGTGATAAATAATAGATGACAAGGCTAGATGACGAGTCTTTGTCAACACCCTAATCCCACAGTAGTGTCTACCGAAGACTCTCATCGCTCTCCGGTAGGTGGACACCTTCGGTGTCATATGCAACCAATCTCTAATCCTCCATAATCTAGCAATAGGGGGCACCCAAAGAATAGATGCTCGTGTCTTTGGCACTTGTCTACAAAAAGTGCATTGTCGATCCTCCAAGTAATCATGTCTGTCCTAGTGGGGAGACGCCTCTGTGCCAGCATCCAAAAGATAACCACATGACTAAGCTGTAAGTATATCTTCCATACTATTCGGGTCGCTGACTTCTCACAGTGATTTCTGGATATATGAAATGTGTTCATTCTTCTCATTTTGGTCTTATGTGATGAGACTTACACTCGTTTTAGATTAATGTTGTTTATTATTTTGTTAGATTGTTTTTGCACTTTTAACATATTAAATACTTCTGGTATTAGAGCATTTATTATTTGGTTAGTTTGTGCTAATTTCAATGCTTAATATTTTGGTATTCAGTGAAGGTCGGAGAAGAGAATGGGTGTTCCCCAAGATATATGAGCTCCTTGAGCCTAAGGTAATTGTGCATAGGATAGCTAGAATCTTTTTATGGAATTTTGGGTGCTAGTATCCTCTTATATTATTTAACTGGCCAAAACTTTTAAAACTGGTAATGTCTTAGCTGCTAATGACATGTTTAATGTTGAACATTGAGTAGTTGGGCCTATGCATGGTTGTTAGTGGAACTAGATAGATTGTTTATATCTCGTCATGACAACATTTCATTTATTTTTTTATTCTTGACTAATAAACATATGTGATAAGGATAGCTCTAAAGCATTTTATGTATGAAAATATATTTAGTAGATTAATCATCTCAAGATAATTCCTCCAGGGTGTAGCTTAAGAAAATTTTGGATCTACCCAGTGTTTTATCCATGATTTGAATTTTGTTTAGGCATTCGCATTTTTGCTACATGGGCGACAATGAATTTGATATGCTAGACATGATTTCAGGTAATTCCGAAGTGTTTTAAATTTCATCTGGTAGATGATACAGAAAACTACTGATTTTTAATCAGCTTGGTCCTTTAAAATCATGTTATTAATACTTAGTTTATATAGATCTGTTATGTTAATAAAAGTTTTGTTGGTGCAGGATCAGTCATCAACAGAAGTATGCAACAAACTGGATTTAACAGGATTATCTCCTTATTGGTTTGATATGGCACATGGAAATGCAACAAAGAACACTGTCAACATGAATTCACTTTTCCTTCTTACTGGACCAAATGGTGGTGGCAAATCCAGTTTGCTTCGATCAATTTGTGCTGCTTCCTTGCTTGGAATTTGTGGGCTTATGGTACCTGCTGAGTCAGCTCTAATCCCTCATTTTGACTCTATTATGCTGCACATGAAAGCCTATGACAGTCCTGCTGATGGGAAAAGCACATTCCAGGTGCTGAAAATAATATTGATATTGCTTTTATCTTGATTTATCATGCTTATCAAGCTTCTTTTGTTCATAGAATTATTTTTCATGCATTTATTATCATGCTTATCAAGCTTATTTGGTTCACAGAATGATTTTTTATATAGATTAGTAGCTTCTCAAAATCTTTGTAGTAGTCAAAATGTCAAGCGTCTTACTCTTGCTTAGAAATTTAATGTCGAAGGTCTTTGCATATTTTGGACTGTGTAAGATGCTTCAATACTGATGAGACATTATCTTTAATATTTTAGTTGTGTTGATATTTATCCTGCTTGATGACCGTTGTATTGATGCATCAATACATGTATCAGATCCATGTAGCCAACCTAAATGGTTTGTACTTTGTACTAAAGATGTTGTATAACTACTGTTGTACACAGGAATAGCTTCTTATATTTCACTTTATCACAATTTAAAAAAAATCAATTATTTTTATCCTGATACAGTATTTACTGCCTTGCAGATTGAAATGTCGGAGATACGTTCAATTGTTAACAGATCTACTGGAAGGAGTCTCGTTCTTATTGATGAGATATGTAGAGGCACAGAAACTGTAAAGGGAACTTGTATTGCTGGTAGTATCATTGAAACTCTTGATTCTACTGGCTGTTTGGGTATTGTATCCACTCATTTGCATGGTATCTTTGACTTGCCTCTGGCAAGGACCCATACTGTATACAAAGCAATGGGTACAGAAGTTGTAGATGGCTACACTAAACCAACCTGGAAGTTGATAGACGGAATCTGTAGAGAGAGTTTAGCCTTCGAGACTGCCAAGAGAGAAGGTATTCCAGAAAATGTCATTCAGAGAGCTCAAGAGCTTTACCTTTCTGTAATTGCACAGGACTCGATTAACCATATAGCTGAATGTTCAGATCCCAAACCCCACTTTAACTGTTTAGCTGAAGTTCAGGCCTTGAAGGATAAGTTACAGTGTTCTTCCAATTCTTCTAACCAACTATTCGTTGAGAAAGTTAAGAGTGCTGTAATGATCATCTGCCAGAGCAAGTTGATTGAAACCTACAAGAAGAAAAGTCCATCTGATCTTGCTGAAGTGAAATGCCATTCCGTTGGTGCTCGTGAGCAACCTCCTCCCTCGACTGTTGGCACATCAAACATCTATGTCCTCATAAGACCTGACAAAACTCTATACATTGGACAGGTAGAATTCATAATATTGTTTTTTTTTTCTTTCTTGCTATAATGTTATGCATGCAATTGCTATCTAAGTGAAAGAAACTCAATTCGCAGACAGATGATCTGGTTGGTAGACTTCGCACACATCGTACAAAGGAAGACATGCAACATGCATTAATGATATATATGATAGTCCCAGGAAAGAGTGTTGCAAGCCAATTGGAGACATTCCTTATTAACCAACTTCCTCTCAGTGGCTTTAGACTTGTAAACCATAGTGATGGGAGACACCGAAATTTTGGAATTGCAGGCTTCACCATGGATGGGCTTGGTAGTGTCAATGAAACAACACGGCATAGCCAACAACAACCTTGATCCTATTCATCTGTTGTCCACTGCTCCTTTTTGCATCTCCCAAAGAGCAATGTTGGTTTACTGATGGAATCATGATTCTTGCATCTGCTATGGAGAAGGCTTGTAGCTCAATTTTGTAGATCCAAGTGGTAGCACCCAATTTTGTATATTCGAATTATTGTAGGTAGTATATGGATATATCCATTGCGTAGTCAAATCATGGGTGACTTTGTTTTATGCATTGATTATCCATAACATGTATGAATTATCAAACGAACGATATCTAATCAGTAGTAGAAGAAAAAAGAGTTCATGATGTTTGCAGTCAATATTCTATTGCAGTTTGTTTTGCTTGAGACTATTATAGGTTTTTGAAATTTTCTAGACCTCGTCTTAGAAAATTTGACTAACCTATGCTGAAATGACCGTTTCCTTATTTAATCACTTTCTGTGAACTGTTATCAGAGGAGCAGAGATAAAAGTCTTTTATGGCTGGGTGATTAGGTACGTCTTTTTGAGCGTTATCGTCAATTAGTCATGCAATGTGACGACACAATTCCTTATTACTCTTACAATTTAGGTTGCAGAGTATATATAGCATGAAGCGGACATTTTATGAACAGAAGAAAATGCAATCTGAGCTGGATCTTGTAAGCACCAACGCCGTTTGCACACTAAGGTATTTTTTTGTACCTCGTTTCCTTTATACATTGAAGTTATAAATGGTTCCTGGTCAAAGCTACAATATTAGATCATCAATAAATTCAGTGCGTTTAAAAAAAATATATTTATATTTTTTATTTTTAATAATTAAGAGATTATTATTTTTTTTAAAAAAAGTAATATATTTTAAAAGATTAAAATGACTATAAAATTATTGTAACTACTGTTAGAATTGTATTCATCAGAAATTTATTGTTGCCATTCCTACTATCAAATTATGGCGTGGACAAATTTTGAACTCTAGCGGCACCCTTCGTTAACGTGCGACTTGCTACCAAAATGTGGTGTGCCCAGAACATTAACTCTTGCTGCATACCTTTGGTTAATTTGTTATTATTGATGTGCTTAAACCACAATATTATTCGTTTGTTCAAACGTACAAAATTGTAATAAAGTTTTAGTTGATTTTAGATGAGTTTTTATGGTCGCATGCCCAAGTTTCTTAAAATTTCAAAGATCGTACCATAGTTTGGTATTTTATTATTCGGTCACTGCGGTTGATGGTGGCACTGACCGGCTGCAATCTCTGGCCAACCGTGTGGCCATCCCAAACGTTGCATGGCCAAGCCGATCGTGACCGCCCTAGCCACGCAGCTGGCTTGATTGCTCAACACAAGGGCGGCTTATTTGAGGCATTAAAAATAAAAAAATAATCCGGTGCACGAAAGTTCCCATCATGCGGGGTCCGAAAAAAAATTTATTGTAGCCTTACCTTGTTTTTTTTACAAGAAACTATTTCTAGGATTCGAACTTGTGATTTTTTTGTCATATAATAACAACTTTACCATTACGTTAATGCTCCCCTTCAAAAAAAATTTAAACGTTTGATATTATTTTTTTTAAAAAAATTCTCTTGTCCTTTTTCGTTCCAACTTGAGATTGACAACGGAGATGAAGAGAATAATCCTTACCAAAAAAAAAACAAAAATTAAGGAAATAAGAATAATAAAATAGGGTCTGTTTCTATTCTCAACTCATCATTCATTCGTGAGTCACAAAAGTAAATAAATAAAAAATACATGTACAAAATGATAAAATTTAATACAATCCCTAGAAAACATTGAGCCAGTGTATAGCTAGGGTGAGAGAGACTCCTTTAATCTCTGTGGAAGACCAAGCAAAAACATCATGGTTAGCTGAAAGACAGGCTACCAGCTCCTTCAATTCAGGTTAGAGGTGGCAACTATTTAGGTGGTTCCATTTGCTCGCTTGAGGTGAATTTAGATTTCTTCGTGCTTTTCCTTTTCTTGACAAAGTTTTGCTTGTTGCCCCGCTTGGGGAGAAGGAGCTTCTATATCAACTTGGTAAACTCCATGTTGCGAGATATCAGCTAATTTCCTTTGGTCTCTCTGACTTGCTCCTCAACAGGAAACTTTATTTTTTGACGAAACGTATATATTATAACTTGGAAAATATTTAGCGTTGGTCTTCCTAGACATTGTAAGAGGAAGAGACGTCTACCACCATGAGAAATGTCTTCCTAGTTCTTTCCAGGGGTTTTTCTTCTAGAGTTAGTGAGAGGGAGATTTGCCTAAGTGGCTACAATTGATGGTCTGTAAAGCTAAATAATGGAGTAGCTATGGGACGCAACTATTCCTCTTATATTTGCATCTAATTGAGGACTGCCTTGAATATAATGTTGACCAAGCTATCCGTATCTATAAAGACTCTTTCCATGTTATAATTAGCAATTAAAGCATGAATTATCAGAGCGTCTTTGTGGAGGGCTTTAACCTTTTCCAAGTCTTTCTTACTTAAACTTATAAATGACCCGGCCTTCCACTCCCGGCCAGTCCCCACAACGTAATTCTCTAGGTGGCAGACCTAGATTTTTCGAGCTCAGTTTGAATCTCCATTGGTGGGTCTTTCCAAAATCATGTTTATATCTAGGTGGACTCCTGATTTTATCCTTGACCTTGTCTTGGTTGTCCTCTATGGGAGGTGTTGACCTTCACCACTTGGCGGATGTCTGATTTTGCCGTCCAGGCCGATCAGCTTTTTTATCATGACGATCCAACTAGGTAATATAACACGGTTTGGAATAATGTTTTCCTTTAAATGTCTCATACTCTATAACCCTTCAGGTATAATTGGGAAAATCATAGCATTCTTCAGTTGCATGGCGTCTGGATTTATGGTAGATACAAAATTGCCCTTTCTCCTTAGGGAGCCATTGGTGAGGGCCCTGATTTACCCGAGCATCTCTTCAACCACCTGGATTATTTTTTTTCTCTCGATGTTCTCTAGGTGGATGATAGGCCGCCTGTGTTTTGTTTTCCAAGGGTAGGGGAGGTGTCTTCCGCTCTAAGTAGGGGAGGGGAGCACTTGAAGCTCCTAGATCTTTCTTCCGAGCAAATTGTACATCTTATACATTAACGTACTTGATTCATCGCCCGAGTAGGTCGTCTCCCTCCGCTAAACCTTTCGAAAAGGCGCTGGTCAGTATCTTCGAAGTCGTCGAAGACACATTTTGAGCCATCCGATTGAAGCATTAGATGTAGTCTTTTAATGTTTCTTTAGTCTTCTGCTTGAGAGTGAATAAGTTTAATGATGTTTTATGGCACCTCCGGCTGCTGGCGAAATGATGCAAAAATATAGTTTTGAAGTCATCAAATGAACGAATGGAAACCACAGGGAGCCAACTGAACCACCTTTAAGCTGAGCCCGATTGGATAGTTAAAAATATTCGACATTTCATGCCATCAGAATATTGATGTAGCATAATAACATTTTTAAACATGCATATATAATATTCTGGGTTAGTTATGCTGCTATATTCTCCAATTATTGGCAGACGATAATGACGAGGCAATGGATCCTCCAAAATATTCGTACAGAATGGGGAATGATCTTAACTATCCATTTGACCTGCAGGCGAAACTCTACCCCGGTTGGAGTTACGGGGAGATGTATTTCCCGCAGAGGACTCATAATGTAATTCATGAGCATAAGCTTCAACAGCGGTTCCCGTCGAGTTTTGAGGTGTACCGGTTGAATGTGTTGCTGTTGGTGGAACATGAGGAATTCTTGTTGGAGCAGGGCCGCGAGAAGTCAATTGTTGCACTTGTTGTTCGAGCACGCCTTTTACCACAACAACCACAATCTTATCCAAGTCTTCTTGCATGAGGGTGATGGGTGAGTTCTTCCAGTGTCATCCATCTGAGTGTCTCGATTCAAGTATATACAGTATTCTCATAGGCGGCGCCAATTTGTTCTTGCTTCGGGATGATCTAGGATGACTCGCCGGTGAGCTGGTTCAAGCTTTAACCATCGTTACCAAGAAAAGGAGAGATCACAACTTCCAAGAATATCTACAAACAAAGACGTCGGGAAATGACCCCTGACATTTGCACTTAGACGCTCAAGTTAGTAGTAATAGCAACAAGAGGAATTGAAATAATAAAAAAACTTGGATATGTTTTTCCATATACCTTACCTTCTTTATACTCAACATTTCATTTTATACCTTTTGTTCGATGACCTTTAATCTTCTCCTGGTTAATGGTATCAATTGCTGATAATATGTATCTTTGTCTTAGCTTCTTTACATTTAATGGAGCCATAATAAATATAGATGAAATGTTCTCTTTTGTTTCCCCTTCCCCTTATTAAGTAAATTTATCTTTTCTCATTTTCTTGTTTTATCGCTTCATTATTATTTTATCATCAATACGTATAATGATTATCTTCAACATATGTCGATTATTAATGTTCCTGCCCCTTCAGTTTCAACCTATTAATGCTATTGTATGTCCGGCAGAGCCCTCTTAGCTAGGGTTGTAAATGAACCAAACGCTCGTGAACAATCTTGGTGTTCGGCTTGGTAAGAGCTTGTTTATGTTCGTTCAATATACATAGGATTAATTAAACAAACAAGCTTGAACACATATGTGTTCAGCTCGTTAACATTCGTAAACAACGTTCGTGAACAATGTTCGTGAACAATGTTCGTGAACAATGTTCACGAACCATATTTATTAATAAAACTCTTTTCAATATCCTAAATAAATAATTAAATTAAATTAAATAAATAAATAAAGTTAAATTATCAATCTTAATAACCAATCAAACAATTAAAAGTTTCAAACAATCAAACAAGCTTGAATTGAGAGCTTGATAACATCTAAACGAACCAAGCTCAAACCAAGCTCAAGCAAAGCTTGAACCAAGCTCAAGCCAAGCTTGAATTGAGAGTTTGATAACATCTAAACGAACCAAGCTCAAGCCAAGCTTGAATTGAGAGTTTGATAACATCTAAACGAACCAAGCTCAAGCCAAACTTGAATTGAGAGTTTGATAACATCTAAACGAACCAAGCTCAAGCCAAGCTTCAAACAAGCTCAAGCTCATAAAAAATAAATCAAGCTAAGCCAAGCTTGAACACTCATTTCAAAAGCTTGGTTCATTTTAAGCTCAACTCTGCTCGGTTATCTTATCAAACAAGCTTGAACACCAAAAAGTTCAGCTCGGCTCGGCTTGTTTACAGCCCTACTCTTAGCCCAGATCGATAGAGTACTTGGACATTTACCCACGGTTGTCCAACTGGCCCTCGTCAAGGTCGACCGAGTACTTGGACAACCACTTGGATCGCCGGCCCGGCCCGAGTGATATTCATCTCGATCGGCTGGATATTCTTTATGCCGATTGATTCATTTCTATCTTTTCCATCCACGTAGGTAAAATATCTCGATTTGAGAAGGACACGTGGAGGCTTTATCTTTTTCCCTACAGTAAATAATAAATACATTAATAAATTTGTAACTATTATAGTTATTTTATTATTTAATACTCCTTAATTTTTTTTAAAATTTTTTATTACCGAAGTGAATTTTAGATTTTCTTTAACTTCCTTTCTGTAATTATATTAATCATTATGATAATTTATTTCCTTCTTTTCTCTAATATAATATTAATTGATTACATAATTTAGACAATAAACATGGAAAAAAATATAAATAAAAAAAATTAATAATAATTATAGCAATCAAATCGGGAAAAGTATGTATATATATGTACGCATAATAATTACGTTTCGAATTCAAATCCCTGCCAGTAAACCTGCCCAAACATTAAGCATGATTTTCTTAGGTTTCCCATTACGAAATGACTATCTTATATTATTTTTTTTCCCAACCATAAATAAATAGATGCAAACTGTTAATAATCCACGCCTTCGACGAAGACTTCTGCTTCTCCATGCTCATGTCGGACGGCCGGAGCATCAACGCCTCCACCTTCGACGAGCTGACCTACATCGCGATCGACATCAACGCCATGGCCGATGTTAAGTCCTTTACTGACCTGTTACAACAGATTTACGACCATGACCGCACGGATCTGGGGTCGGCGGCGAGCCTAGTGCAGAATAATCTACTTAACCGCCCGCTATTAATTACCTCAAGAAGGCTTGCGACGCCGTCGCCTCCAAGATATATACACTATGAGGCCTATGGTAATATCTTAAATGCCTTAATCAAAAGTACTTCTAGCCCATACTTGTAGAATGAGCTATAAGAATTTAATAAGAAAAATATATATTCTTAAAATAAAAAGTACCTAATTAAGGAAAAATACGATATCATATCTAACGAAAAAGAAAATCAAGTTGGAATTGAATTTTGACTTTCTTCAGACTGAATTATTACAAAGTAAAATTCTATTAAAAATGGAAAAAAAATACAAATTTAAAAAAAAATGAATGAAGGACTTTATTTGACATTCATCAGTTTGGATACTTTTGTCTTGTTTGGCCTTGGGTGAAAAGAATAATAGAAAGAAGATAGATTGTTCCATTTCATCTTCCAATTTTGACAGAGATAATAGATTAACCCTTGGTTTAGCCTTTTTTGAATAGCAATATAATTTTTTTCACTGAAATATAAACTATAGATATTATTTTGACTATCATGAACCTATCTATCATAGTCTTCCCAATAGTATTCTCCTCGGGACGTACAATTAGTTAGTGTATGGTGATATTGCTATTATGAGGTTTAGGAGTCAAATCTCAGTTAGTAGCTGGGTGTCTGTCCTCTCTCATGTGCTATTTAACTGTCCAAGACTAATAGTCACTTATGATTTATCTTTTCCCCATATTGATCTGAGAACGGATTAATAGAAATATTAGAGACAAGAGAATCGTTTTTTTTTAACGCCATGATCTTCCCAATGGTAGGTGTCATGTATTCACAGTTACCATGTCATACCAAATCTAATCTTGGTAATTGGCTCCAATAGAAAATGAAATCAATGCTCATTTAGAGAATTACCTAACTTCCCTTTTGCAATTGGCGAGTTTGTAAGGTTTGAGGTGCTTCTCAGTTTTGATGTCCAACTTTTGTGCTTCAGACACCACATTTTTCTCAACTTCTTGAATCAAGCATGAAGTTGCATACCTTCTTATTAATTGTGCATGTTGACGGAAAGATGTTGATTTGTAACCATTCATTATCTGTCCGCTTTGGTGCAATATAAGATCACTGCACCACCAATAATGGACCTATCTCACCACTCATATTCTCTTCTCCCTCCACATTATCATCATCTCTTCATTCTCATCATCATGAACATCCTCATCCGTGCCAATAGTTTCTTCTTGTGTTCCCATCATCAATGAAGGCCTCTTGTCGGCCTTTTTGCAAGCTTGAACCTCGTGCCTTGATTCACCATAGCCATAATATCTCACTTCCTTGCCCTCACAGTACATGAATTCTTTTGGAACTAATACTTGCTATCAGAACTCGGACTACTGAAAGTTTAATCAGTGACTATGCACAAGATTTATGATCTAGTTGAGTTATGTAAGTAAAATATTGATCTCGAATAAATGAAGTGGGAGGTCCTGTGTCCGGATTAAGAGGACTAGAAATCAGGTATGAAGTCTTGGTGGACAGCTAAGCAAAGAAGCCCTAGTTGCTAGACAAGAAGACCTAGTAGGCCGAGGGACAGGAAGACCTAATAGGTCGGTTGGACCGAGGGGTAGGGAGACTTGGTGGGTCAAGAATCATATGTCAAATAGATATACTTTGTGCTTAAGGGAGCTCCTGTGATCCTTTGTTTGAGGGGGAGATTGTTGGGGTTGTACGGTTGTAAAAAAAAAATCCATATTGAAAACGCATGAGAAAGATCATGAGCTCATAAGGACAAGATATATCCATTTGTATGAAGTCTTTTGGGTAAAATCCAAAAATAAAACTATGAGAGCTTATGTTCAAAGTGGACAATATCATACTATTATGAAAATATCTAAATTCCTTCAGTACTAACAATTATGGTTGAACTATTTTCTATGCCAATGTAATTATCGATGATTAATCCACTCTCTCCTGACTAGGATACTTCATAATTTATGTTGGTTGGATCTCCTCTCTATTTGTAATATTTTCTAGCATGCCTCAGAAATGGAGACAAGGGTGAATATTAAAGAGGGTTTTGAGGAAAATTGTAAGACAAGTTCTCAGGGATTTGGAAACAAAGTGTTGTTGTATTGTCAAACCATTAAGAGGTAATTCAAATTAAATCAATAAGAAAAATTCCAAAGTAAGATTCTTATAAAGTGGCTTACTTTCATAGTATTTTCTCTTGTATATTTGTATTCTTGTTGTCTTGTTGGTAAGAATAGAGATTGTAAAAGGCTTCTCTGCCTCTGAATTGTATCCGAAAAGGAGAAGAGATTAGTGATGATAGAATGCTAGAACTAGACCATGGATGTAGCAACCTTGGGAGGTTGTCAACCAAGTAAATCTTGGTGTTGTGCTTGTATTATCGAGTTTGCTTCAAGTTTCCTCTACGCAATCTAATCGATGCAAAATAAGCTATTCACCTCCCCCCTCTAGCTTACACCAGTCCCAAAAAGCATGACATTGAATATCAACCCCGATACTTGATGTGTACAATCCGTAAATGTATTGTTATTGTTAAGTAATAAAAGATATTGAACCCATAGAAATTGGATATAAGCACTAGAGATCAATCACAACAAATTAGCTAAACGATCAAGAATTGAGAATCTATGCACTTAAAATAGAGAGAAGTAAAGTAGGGAGAAAGAGAGAAAGTAAAAAAAGTTGGTTGAGGAACTTGGTTAAAGGAAGCGCTTTAGGAGCTCAGCTTTGTTGTGATGCTAATCAATGTACTAAGAATCACCTACTACCCATCCTTTATCCCTATGTACATGTAGGAAGTTTAATTCAATACCGACATTATCCCACGATGGTTGTGACAGACTGCTATCTCTATTAGTGTCAAATGCTATCGAATGGAAGTGATCCCTAGGAAGTCTGGTTCAAGGGATACTCTTGTCACTAAGGTCCCCCGGTTATACGATCTAGAGCGTCCCCCTTTACGAGGAGAATAAAATAATATAAACATTCAATCAAATATGAGATCTAAGCATAAAATCATCACACAAACACACATATAAGATCAAATGAATACATGGCATAGACATGTCATATGTATAGGAAATTAGAAAAATCAGAGAGTAAATATCAATTACACATCACAATTACTCTCTCGATCCTAAAACAATGAGATCTACTCCATGACAAGAGAAGATGAATTTAAAGACACTGAAATTGAAAATTTAAAACTTAATCTAAAGAGAAGAGGGAGAAAAGCTTATCCGAGACATTGAGTGATCTTCGGATCCAATCCTATACTTCTAGAGTCGAAGGAGATGATGAATACGGCTTTGGATCTTTAATTGGATCATGAAAAGAGTGTAAATCTGGACCAAGATCAGTCTCCCAAGATGGAGAACCTTCCTCCATTGAAAATGGGAAGAACTCCCCTTTTATAGAGCAGGACACGACCTTGCACATGGCCCATGAGTTGTGCCTTTTGGCATGGGCAGAGCTTTAAATGGCTCTGTTGGAATGGCACGATCGTGCCTTTTGGCACAACCAGAGTCTGAAGCAATTTAGCTGGAATGGTACAACCCATCCTTGAATTGGCTCTAGATATATAGCACGGCCCGACCTTGTTTCTCCTCTGAAAATCTGGCACTGCTATGTGAAATCACACATCTCAAGCTTGGTTGTCCTCTAGTGGAGTGGCACAGCCATGCCCCTTGGCACTGTGTTGGTCTACTTGCCCACGGGTACGGAGCCACAGCCGTGTGACACCACACAATCAAACTCTGTTCTTTTTCTTTAATTACTCTGAAGCACGTCTCAACGCTGTTTTTGCTCTGAAAATATCATGTCAACAGAAAATCACACAACATCAATACTTCATTAAGGCACAAGAACCGTTAGACTTTTTTGTGGAAATAATTCACAAGGAGGATGCAGATTTATGCATGATTTTTATAGATGGGTCTACGAGTGGTGAAGGCAGTAGGACACATGTAGTGTTGATGCCCCTACAAGTGGAGGAGATAAAGTTGGTTGTTTAATTCTATATTTCGGACATCTAACAATGAAATAGAGTATGAAACCTTACTAATAGAACTCCAAGTAGCCTGAAATGTAGGAGTTGCCTAGGTCTTAGTGCACTTAGGCCCTCAATTGGTCACTTAAGATGTGAAGGACACTTTTGACAGTAAGGATGAAAAGTTTTGAAAGTATTGTGAAGTCGTAGAGAGAGCTAAAGAGCACTTTGCAGAAGTAATGCTAGAATAAATTCCCCAAGAAGAGACCTATTGAGCCGATGACTTGGCTCAACTAGCTAGCTTGTTGGGAGAATGAACAACATGTAGGATCAAACTCAACGTTAGAGGGGAGATGAATTTTACGAGCTAATAATTTCAAAAATAATTAAAACAATTGAATAAATAGTGTAGCATAGCGAAAATAAAAATAACTTAGTACTAGTTTAATCAAGTGCAGTAAGACATTGTAAGCTTATGATATGTGTGTTTTTACATGTTTTTAGCATTATTTATCATGCATTCTATGGTATTTCATGAGCTTATTTCACATTCTTGTATCTTTATTTTTATTTGTTTTACTCTTTTAGTTCAAAAAACTATGCTTACTTTGTTTTCATTGATAGGATGTGTTTTTAGAATAAAAACATAGTCATTTAAACATTGGAACGAGAAGCTACAGCGAGGAACATGCTCTAGCCCTGTCACATGATACTAGCATGTTCCTTCGGTTGAAATTAATTGAAAAACGATGCAAAAAGGTAGTTTCTAGCACCTGGCACGCCTAGGATATACCCCCCAGACACGAACGTGTCTCATCCGGAGCCCACCAAGCCATCGTTCCTTCCACCGAACTCAACACACCTTGATTGTGCCTTCATCGGCCTGGTCCTAGATTCACCATCGAGCTGGGCATGCCCCAGTCGTGCCTTCTAAGCATGACCTTGTCCAGCTTAGATTCAGTAGCGGAGCAGGACATGCCCTGACCATGCGTCCCAGGCACGACAATGCCCGACGCTATTTTTCTCACCTGAGCTCAACACGCCATGGTCGTACCTCTTAGACATGATTGTGTCGTGTGGATATCATCCTTGACGGTTTGAGATTTCCCAACCATTTTCCATATATGGGAGGGCTATAAAAGCCTAAAAAGCCTCCTAACGAGGAGAGGTGGATTTTTCCCTATTCTAGGGAAAACCTAAAGAGTCTCATACTTTTAGCATATGATGCTTTGACCAAAGACTTTGAGTAATAATCCTAACGAATGACCATAGGGTATACATCTTCTCACAAGGACCGGTGAATCCTCTGTGAGTTATCCAAATACCTTTGGACACTTCAACTTATACCCGATCATCTCGGGTCCGCACCTCCAAGGAGATGCTTGCTTAAAATGTTAAAGCATAAGCCTCCATGACCAAAGTGACTTGTATACCTCAAATCTAAGGAAACTTACACTCGAGCTGTAATAGAGACTTCACAAACATATTCATATATGTAGAGAACTATATGAAGTCTTACAGCAGGTCACTCTAATGAACTAGTTGTCATAATTAGCATCCATGTTTAACTCTCAACATCCCAATATCTCTAGCTAGTGAGAAACAACTACTTGACTGAACCAAGGAGTATAACCTGTGCTAGTCTTATAGAATTGATAATGTCATAATGCACCAATTTGACGACTAATAAAATTTCAATACGTTCATAATTGCATATGTAGAGACAATCACAGGTTGTGAACCAATCACAAATTTTCTCATGCTATAAATTATATTACGGGTATTCAGTAAATGAGTTTAAGACTATTAAAACATATAATATGCACTCAAATAGTGAATATATATTTATTAAGTAAATAGAAAAAATTATAAGACGATTATCTTAGGACATCCTTCAAAATCTAATACTATCAATTAGACCTTTCACCATCTTGGGCTTGTCTTGCCAAGTTATTAGACAGACTTACTTGGACTTATCCACTACCAAGCTATCAGACCCTTGACATTCTTGGACTTTTCCACTACCAACCTATTAGACCTCTGACGTGCTTGGACTTTTCCACTGCCAAGCTATCATACCTTTGACGTACTTGAACTTGTCCATTGCCAAGCTATCAGACCTCTTATGTGCTTGGACTTGCCCATTGCCAAGCTATCAGACCTTTGACATGCTTAAATGGTTAGAACTAAATTTGAAATCTGGGTATCATATTTCTACACTCCTATTCGCAACAGAAGTTTAAAATTTATTTTATGATTTAACAACTAAATCAAAGGAGATTTCATATGTATTTTTCAAAACAAATGTGAGGATGATCTTTAATCTAAGTATACATTACAATCTAACTATTCAAGTAAGTTTCTTGAAGCCTAACCAAAATAAATAATATTTTTCATCATCTAAATCAGAACGATTATAAATGATAGAATGAAGATAAAGGAGAAATCAAAATATTTATAATTTTAAATACATCTAAATAAAAGCTAAAGTTAATGTCTATCAAGGAAATGAAATGATAGAGATATCTAACTTGATATTACTCAAAAATAATTAAATATTCCATTTCGATAGGACACAATACGCACGAATGCATCAACATTTAAACTTAATCAAGTAAGGAGCATAGTAGCACCAACTAGATTAGCATGACAATGTTAAGGTTTAGGGGGAGTTGTAAAAGGGTAAGAGGGGGAACTTGAAAAAAACTAACATTTTATTTTATATTGTATGGATAAAAAAATTGTAATTAATGTTCTTACCGATCAGAGAAGAAAGTGTCACCAACGAAGAAGAAACATTACGAGAGAAGGCTAGGATTGAGAGATATTGAAGATTGAATAAATTAGATCTTATAAAATTATATATATATATATATATATATATATATATATATATATATATATATATATATTAAAAAAATGTTAAAAAAAGAGCCACTTTATGACTTTATCCATTGGAACCATATGAGATCTTTGTAAAATTTGATGTTTTGATCAGAGAATGAGAACATGCAAATCTTTTTATTATGTGAGTCTATTCTTTTCCTTTCTTTTAAAAAATATACATAAAATATATTTAATATATTAAAAATAATGACCCCTAATGTAAATTGGGACCCAGGCATAAATCTTAGTGGCCTATGCCTGAAGCCTAAAGTCGACCCTCACTCGACAAAGTCAGAGGTCCTATGGCCAATCTAGAGGTTGTGTGGCCAATCTAGAGGGCTCACAACCAGGTTGGTCGTGGCCAAGGTGACGACTGGCTTAGCTACGACCTCTGGCTTGCCCGCGTCGCTCTTGTCACAATCAAGGATAGACAGGAATTAGAGTTGAGGGAGGCTATATTGTTCAACGAAGTTGTGTTCTATGAGAGTTTAAAATATAAAATTCATTTATAATAGAATATCCTACATCATATCCTCAACTCAATCTCATTCAATTAGAGCGTCCATTTTATTAGGAAATATAGTCTTTACATGTTTCATTACTGAAAAAAGCTAGCTTAGTAATGGCGGTAGAAACTATTAAACCAGATAAATCAATCTAGTCAATAATATGCATAAATTCAAATACTAAAAACAATTGATTAACCAACAAATATATATATAGCATGATAAAATTTTTCATGTTTTATTTTACTTGTCTAACTCATATGATGTCAATGTGGCATGATTAATCTACTTTGCCTATTTAGCTCTTAATTTGACTATGTTGGGGCAATTTCCCTAGGTCAATTTTGACAAGTTGACTAAACTTGAGTTGAGTCAAGCTTGAGTCGGGATTTGAGTTTTGATGTTTGACAATATATGGAGATTGCTAGGGCAATCGTCCGATTGTGGAGATGGTCAAAGGATTGACCAAGTAGATGAGAATACAAGTCAAGTAGGTCAAGGTTGATAGGAGACTTGACTGGGAAAGTCCTAACTGGAGGTTAGGCGTATGGAAGTCCTAACTGAAGGTTAGGTGTATGGAAGTCCTAATTGAAGGTTAGGATATGGAAGTCCTAACTAGAGTTTAGGCAGTGGTGGAAGTCCTAACTGGAGGTTAGGCAAATTGAAAAGTCCAAGTGTGATCTTGGCAAAGGAGAAAGTCCTGGTGAGGAGCCAGACAGTTGGAAAGTCCAAGTGTGGTCTTGGCAAAGGAGAAAGTCCTAGTGAGGAGCCAGACAATTGGAAAGTCCAAGTGTGATCTTGGCAAAGGGTGGAAAGTCCAAGTGTTATCTTGGCAAGTGAGAAAGTCCTGGTGAGGAGCCAGGCAATTGGAAAGTCCAAGTGTGATCTTGGCACAGGTTGTAAGTCCAAGCATGTGGTCTTGGCGAGGTAAGTCCTAGTGTGACTTCGCAAGGAGAACTCGATAACTAGGATGAGGTCGAAGGAAGCTTTTGAAGGCAAGGTATGAAGGATGGGGAGATATCCAAGGGACGCAAGGCTGATGAAGGAGACTAGAAGGCTAGTTCGAGGTTAGTCGAGTGTGGTGGTATAATCTGACAACTAGGATGAGGCCGAAGGAAGCTCACGGAGACCCAACAGGTCACGGTTGACCGGGAGTTGGGTTGAAGGCTTTGGACTTGAGTTTGAGTCAAGTGCAAGTTGGTCAATCTATCAGTCGATCGATTGGAGTGTGCTGCGATTGTGGGAAGGCCCAATCGATCGGTCGATCGATTGGGAGGTGAAATCGTGAGCACAGAAGTCTTCTCAATCGATCGGGCGATCGATTGGGAGCTGCCAATTGATCAGCTAATCGATTAGGTAGGGAAGTTCTCGCGCAATCGTGAGAACACAGAAAGGCTCTGAATCGATCGGGCAATCGATTCAGGCAGTCCCAATCGATCAGTCGATCGATTGGGCAGCAGAAGCTCGTGCGTAGACGCGAGAGCATAGAAAGTTGCTGAATAGATCGGGCGATCGATTCAGGCAGTCCCAATCGATCAGTCGATCGATTGGGAAGTGACCGTTGCACAGGATGCAGGTGATGAACGGTTGCGATGAAGTGGTGCTGACGTGGCAATCGATTGGGGATGAATTGGATCGATTGGGAGCACTGTTTAAAGCTTGGGTAGAGCATTTTCTCCGCAGATTTTTGCGATCTGTTTTCTGCGATTCTTCACGAGCTTTCTCTGATCTACTCACACCAGTTATTGAAGGCACTTGGGGAGTTTCTCCAAGGTTCAAGAGGCGACAACAAGCACAAGTAAGCAAGAAGAAGGGTGTATTACATTGTATTTTTATTTCTTCTTCTTGTGTTCGTGTTTGTGTTTGTGTGTGAGTACTATACGAGGCTTCTCCGCCTCCAGCTGCTACCGAGAAGGAGGTCTTTCATTAGTGGAGTGAGCGTGTCGTGTGGATCCTTGGATTAGTCACCTCTTCTTGAGGTGGATACCAAGTAAATCCGTAGTGTTAGCGTTGTGTGTGTCTTGTGTTTATTTCCGCTGCACATTATCAAGACGAATCAACCGACAAGCACAACGAAATGCTATTCACCCCCCTCTAGCAGACATCACGGTCCCTACAATTAGTATCAGAGCGAGGTCGCTCTTCTACGGACTAACCGCCAAGAGAGCAAAGAAGTTAGAGGAAGAAGAAGATGGAGAGTGAAGGACCTCTCGGATGGGACATCCGGATTCCTCCGTCATACGACAAGGAAGACTTCGCCTTTTGGAGGAATCGGCTGGAGACATGGTTCCAAATGGAGTGGAACCAATGGGTTGTCTTGAGTGACCCATTTGAAGCTCCTACGAACAAGAAGGGTAAATGCCTCCGACCTCGGTATTGGACCGAAGAGCAACGAGAGCAATCGGAGGCGGACAAGGAGGTAACGAGAATTTTGCATAATTTACTACCTTATAATATTTTGTTGAGTGTAGGTGAAACCACAAATGCAAGTGATCTTTGGAAAAAGATCATTGTCTATCATGAAGACCCTACACAAGTCCAAGGAGTGGAAGAGCCCAAGGAGAAGGGCTCATTGGTCCAAGAAGAGAAGGACCAATTCGATGTTGACATGAGGTCAACATCCGAAGAAGAGGAGGAAGAAAAGATGTAATCCGATGTTGAAGAGAGGTCAACATTCGAGGAGGAAAAGGAAGAGGTGGAAGAGGAGAGATCTTCCACATCCTCAAGAGATGAAGAAGTGGAAGAATCCACATCCTCAAGTGAAGAGGAAGAAATAGAAGATGATGTCATCTCTACATTGCAAGAAAAATCAAATGGAGGATCAAGCATCAACCCTACAAGCAAAGGTATAAAGATTTCAATTATTAAAGATAAAAATTATATCATTTACTTTAATTGTAGGGAGCATGGACACTACAAGAGAAAATGCCCCAAATTGGCCAAGAAGAAGGGCCAAGTAGCAACAAAGGGCAAAGAAAAGCTCAAGGAGACTAACCCCACAATAAAGAGAAGCAAGGAGCACATTATGTATTTCTCTTGCAATCAGAGAGGACATTACCGAAGTCAATGTCCTAAAGGGAAGAAGTCAACCAAGGTGATTAGAGGAAGCACAAATTTAGGGGGAGCTTGTAAGAGCAAACCCAAGGTAAATTTTATTGATGCAAATTCTCTTAGAAATGATAAAAAGCATGCTAGTTCAAATTTAAATCGTTATAATGATATTTATCATGAAAATAGAATGCATGATAAACCTAAGGACAAATATATACCTCCTCATGCTAGATCTACCATACCTAAGGTTAGGAAGGTAGATAACTATTTAGGCAACAATTCTAAGGACTTTAGATATAAGCCTAAGGCTAGCAATGCTCATAGGAATCAACAAAAATCCAAATCTATGAATTTAGTAAGGGAAAACCAAATCTTAAGGTCAAGACTTGATAACTTAGAGATAACCTTAGCAAGAATGGAAAACTTGCTTAAGGGGCAAAGTGAGCACAACCTTGGAAAAGCTAGACAAGAGTCATCCAATGGCTATAGAGGTTTGAGATACAAACCTAAAGCCAAGAAGGATGTGACTTCCTTTCATAGGGTTCCATATAGTTATGGAACTAACCCTAGGATTAGAGGTCAAGTCAAAGATACTAGGGAAGGGATCCCTACAAGTACTTTTGGCAAGACCAATGTGACTAAGACTTCTGAGAAGTCTAACAAAGTCACAAAGAAGGTCACAAGGGAGACCATCCCTAGAGTTGACCTAGTAAAGGTGACTAAGGCTCCAAAAAGGCCAAACAAAGTCACAAATAAGGTTACAAGTGGAGTTAACCTTAGAAGTGACATAGTGGAAGTGACCAAGGCTTCTAAGAAGTCAAGAAATGTCCTTAGGAAGGTATCTAGGGAAGTCATCTCTAGTGAGTACCTAGAGCATCCAAGGAGCACAAATAGGTTTTGGGTTTCTAGGAACATATTCTCTACACCCTAGATGGATTTAGAGAGTGTCAACTCCAATTGGAAAGGTAGTTAACCCAACTTTGATAAAGTTGACACTTGAAGAGCATTTTCAAGGTTATTGTTAACCTTTGAATATGAAAAAGATTATTAGTCTTATTCTTTGAAAGAGTAAAATGTGTTAAAGTTTGAGAAGTCGAATCTAATTTAAATTGACACACTTGAGAGAAGCAAAAGTAATGCCAAATTTGGAATTCGATATTTTCTTATGGAATTAAGGGAAATGTAAACCTTAATCCAAAATTGTCACTCTTGGAAAGAGTAATATGTGTCAAAACCTAAGAAAATTGAATTTAATTTAACTTGACACAATTGGGAAAACATAAGAAATACCAAATTGGGATTTTGGTACTTTCTTAGGGTAATTAAAGGAAAATCTAGGTCTCAATGTAAGATGTTTACTCTTTGGAAGAGTAAAATGTGTCAAACTTTGAGGATTTGAACTTAAGTTAAATGGACACATTTAGAAAAGGATAAGAAATGTCAAGTTGGGGTTTTGAAATTTTCTTAGAAGGTTAAAGGCGAATCTAAGCCTTAATTTGATTTCATTTACTCTTTGAAAGAGTAAAATGTGCCAAGTCTTGTGGAATTGGACTTAAATTTAAATTGGCACAAATGTAAAAAGAAATACCAAGTTGGAAATTTGGTATTCTATTGAGGGCTTAAGGGAAAATTTAAACCTTAATCAAATTAATTACTCTTTGGAAGAGTAAGTTGTGCCAAACCTTGAGGAATCACATCAAAGGTAAGTTGGCACACTTGGAGAAAGGATAAGAAATGTCCAATTGAGATATTAGTATGTTCTTAAGGGATTAAGAGCAAAATTAAGTCTCAATCTAAATGTTTGATCCTTAAAAAGAGTAATATGTGCCAAACAAATATTTGAGGATTGAATTCTTAATTTCAATTGGCACAAATAGAAAAGGGGTAAAATAAATGTCAAGTTAGGTTTTGGCATTCCTTCAAGAGATAAGCAATCTAGGACTTAATTTTAAGGTTTTAGCTAAGGTTTAAGAATACTTAGATAGATTATCTAGGTATATGTTATTTATGCTAAAATGCCATGATTGATTGCATATTATAGGTCATAACATCATGTGTTGCATTCATTTTATTATGAAAAATACAAAAATATCATGTTATGTCATACATACATCATATAGTTATAGAAAATTTTCTTTTGAAAATTATTTCCTTTTGATGTATGTCATAACATATCATGCATCATGTTTAATTCTTTATAATTAAGGACAAAAGACATTTATTATACAAATCGCAACGACCTGTTGCCGCCTCCTTGGTCGTAGATGCACGCGATCATTGGCCTCTTTAGCGACGAGCGGCCTGTGGCCTCTTTGGCGACGTGCGATCAAATCGCAATGACTTGCTACCGCCTCCTTGGCCACAGCTGTTGCCACCGTTAGTTTTTGCCACCGTGAGGAACATTGCCACAATTTTGAAAGAACTTACAAAAAAAAAAAACAATTTGTTGCCTAACTACGTTGTGTTTTGCATAATAATTACAACCAAGATTAATACATACAATCTCAATGACTTTCCTTAATTATCTCTCTACCTTTGTTTTGAAACTTTAAAATTCTTTAAAGAAAATTTCTTCTTTTATTAGAATCAAAAAATCATCGATGAATGCAATAAGATAGTGATTTTCACATGAGGCAAGTGACGACATAGTAAAGTTAATTTCTAGGAGGTCATAAATTATGCACCTTTAGACTTGGGATTTGTTAGCTTAGCTCTTATACAGTCAAAACAAGTTTTAAAAATTTGAAAAATTATTGAAAACAAATGTTCTAGTAATTTTTCAATTCTTTCTTCAGCAATGTATGCTGGCATAGTAGCCCTCCCCCAGCTCAATTCTAATTATTAAATAGGATGCCACCAACTTATGGCTTAATGATTCAAATTGAACCAACCAAAACATTATGGTTTAGTATGAACATCCATTTGCTTAAATAGTACCTGCGGTTGCTACAATTACCAGCCTTACTTAAGCTCGCATATTGGTTTTTCTACTAAATTAATTTACAAAAATAGAAATATGAATGCATTTTGTGCAATGCAATTGTTAGTGTAACATAAGTCATACTTTATCATTTGATCTATGTTTGATAAATTAGTGATATAATTAAGTAGGCATTTATGAAACAACTAAGAAAGTAGTTTAAAATTAGTTAACTAAATCTATGTCATGCCATCATACTGAAATTGTGTCACTCTGTCTTTTCTCTTGGCAATTTATATTTTAAGTTGGATGATATTTATGGTGTTCTCTACAATTACCCACCTTGCTTAGTCGTGCATATTGATTTTTGTACTAAAATTTCTAGAGCCATAAACATCACAAAACATCATGATGATTATGGAAAATTTGCAACTATGCAAAAACAATCGATGAACAGAATCTGACTATACGTGAGCAACATCAAAAATTTGAAGTATTATTGCACCAACTTCAACAGGTCATTCCTGGCTTCTCATTCCAGCCTCCACCAACATGCTCTTCAATTCAACCTCCTCCACCACCTCCCCCGCCTCTATCATCGACTATGTAGTTTTTTATTTTGCAACATTATGTAATGCGCATTTCACTACTTATGTTCTTTTGGATAATATTTGACTAGTTGTGTTCATGTGTTTAAAAATATTTGACTAATTAATAGTAAATTACACTTTTATGATGTATTTTAGACATATTATGATGTTGTGACTGAATGAGCAATATATTTTGTAATGCATAGACTGCGTCACAAATAATTAAGAAAAAATATAGCAAAAATACATTTCGTGACGCATTTCATGCGTTGTGACATGATAGAACCTTTTCGCAATGCATAAAAGAAGGTGTCGCCAATATTAGTGTTGCGAAATGACATCACTTTTGGCGACGTAATAAAAGAAGGTGTCGCCAATACTTGCATCGCAAAATGTTGTAACCTTTAGAGACGCGTACCTTAATGCGTCGCCAAAGATCATATTGACATTTGCATATGAACCAGTTGCGACGCATACTGGCGACGTGTGTTTGCGTCGCAAAATGTTTTGCGACGTATTTTACGTACATATGGCGAAGCTAAAATGCGTCGTTAAAAATCCAAATTCTTGTAGTGATAGCAACATATTGGAAGAAGTCACTCATAATTCCATTGCTTTTAGCAACTGCTACAGCAACTAGTTAAAGTTGGTGCTCAAAATAATGGACATACCTTGCAAATGAATTTTCCTTCAATATGAGAGCCTTCAATCCATTATACTCACCTTACATATTTGAAGCTTCATTATATCCTTGATCTCTCAATCTTGATAATTTTGTAAATAATTAATCAATAGCCTTCTTCAAAGAAATAAGTGTAAGACACATGGACAATAGCAAAAAATATTTTAATAACACATCCATGTTTGTTCAAGTATATTAAAATAACTCTCATTTGCTCTTTGACTGAAATGTCTTGACACTCATCAACCATAAGAGAAATATATTGTCTTTTATATCATTAAGAATGACATTTGTGACTTCAGCAGTACAAACCCGTGTTAAATCCTTTTAAACTATTGGATATTCATTTGATTATTTCCATGGGCATTCTCATTCATTGTCTTGGAAACCTAGTCATTTCTTTAGGTATACCACTTAATCAATTTAAGCAAGTTACCTTTATTTGAGGAACTCGATGACTCGTCATGTCCACTGAAAGGCAAACCTTATTTCAAAAGAAAGCGTGTAACATCCAAAGTTGTCGTTAATCAAGTGTGATATCCAACCTCCATTCCATGCCCCTGTGCTTGTAGCAAATGTGACACACTTTGTCGTTGATTTTGAAAATCCTCAAATTGTGTTCTTGCATCATTGTAAGTACTAGCTACACCATCAACATGTGTATTAAATACTTCCATTGCTTTTCTCCAATTATTTATTCTTGAATTAGTAAATGTCTCATCTCCAACTTGATATCCTCTATGAGAATTTTTAAAGAGATAACACCAAAAATAAAAAACTGCATCTTTTGATATGTTGTACTCTAACCATGAAATTTTTTTTAACCAAGCAATTTGGAAACTTCTATGCTCTTTACCAAATTGTCTTTGGGGATAACTATGACCAAATGATTGACAATGCCCTCTAATCAAATATTCTCTTTGAATCTGATCTCTAATAGAAATATCAAATTTATTATTTGGTTTGCGTAGCCCTGGGTCACTAACAACACTATCCAAGTTGAATTTAACATGAAAATATTTTTTCTTATTGTTTTCTTCCTTAGAACTCTTAGAAGACACAACACTTTGTTTTACAAATTTCTCCATAACCTATGTCAATTCATCAAAATTATTGATTTATGCAATCAACATAACAATTATAGTACTACCAAGTATAAATCATGAAATTAGGAATCAGATGAAATAAGGAACAAGATTCACTTAAAATTGAAGGGATTTTACTTGTTGTGGAGGATAGGTGGCGGAGCACAGTGGCAGTGACGTTAACGGAACAACAGTGGTGTTGATGGAATAGTAGTGGCATTGATGAAGTGAAGAGGCGATAAAAATGAGGACAATGGTTTAAGGAGAGAGAGAAATGATGAGATCTCTTAGAGATTAGGATTTTTGGTTTGAAGAGATTGTGGATTGTGACCGGACAAAGGGATGATTCATGGGAAGGGGAATAGGAATGATTCAGTTGTGATTTTTTTAATGACATTTTTTCAAAAAGTTTAATAAATTTGAAAAATCACAATTATACTTTTTATTTATTTATAATCATAACTGTACCCTTTATTTATTTTTACAGAAACAAGGGGTGCTTCCACACACCCTCACACCCCCTTGTTTCCGCCACTGGCTGGAAAGGGATCCTAATATAATGGAACTATGGAAGCTTATAGCAATAAAGATTAACCTATTGATACACACAAAATTAAAAAAAAAAAATCTCAAGAAAATAGGAAAATAGGATTGACCGATTGATTTAAAAAATTTTAAAAAAAATCTCAAGGATAACTTTAAAAATAATTGTATTAATCTTTAATTGTCCTTAATCAAAAGTACTTATGCCCATTATTTATAGAATGAGCTACAATAATTTAATAAGAAAAATATATATTCTCAAAATAAAAATGTACATGATTAAGGAAAAATACAATATCATATCTAAGGAAAAAGAAAATCAAGTTGGAATTGAATTTTGACATTCTTCAGACTGAATTATTACAAAGTAAAATTCTATTAAAAAAGGGAAAAATACAAATTTAAAATATGAAGGAAGGAATTTACTTGAAATCCATCAGTTTGGATACTTTTGTCTTGTTTGGCCCTGGGTGAAAAGAATAATTCACTCTTGAATTAACTAACGTTGCATTTCATGAAAGACTTGAATCCATCTAAGATGAATTAGCGAACACCAGAGTTCAGTTAGCAAACACCTAAAATGAGTTAGCATTAATAAAATCAAGACAAGATATGCTTGAATAAATTCTTAACCGATTGACACCTGGAGCATTAGATTCATTGATTCATGATTCATCTTTAGCTCCACCTCTTCCTCCTCGGTCTTAAATTTTGATGCTGTGGACTTTTGGATATGAACATGATGTTGTTCCGGACTTATTTTAAACTGGTTTGGATTTTTGATTGTAAACTTGTTTTGAACATGTTTGGATTGTGGGTTGTGAACATGTTTTTGAACTTCGTTTGTGAATGTTATGATTATATTTGTGTTGAAGTATGAGTTATTTGTTAGTGTATTTGTGAATTTGTTGTTATAATTGTGATGATTGGTATGTTTGTAAATTTGTATATAGTATATGAACGAAAATAAAAAAAACTTTTTTAAAAAAAATAGTGGTTAGTGACGAATTTGGATGATTTCGTCGCTAACCATGACTATTAGCGATGAAATAATACAATTTCGCCACTAACCATTTTGATATATTGTAACTCATCGTAACTTTTTGTGACAAACTATGATTATTTAGCAGCGAAAATAAATCATAGCAAAGTGTTTAGCGACGAAATACTAATATTTCGTCGCTAAACCGTAATGTTAGCGACGAGATTATGATATTTCATCTCTAACCTCTTTGATACACAGACTCGTAACTGTTTGTAATGAATTTATACCAATTGTAGCAAAGATGTTAGTGATGATTATAGTTTATGTCGTCGCTAAACTCCCAATTTTAGTGACGATATTATTTAAATCGTCGCAAAAGGTTTTGCTACGAAATAATTTTATTTAGCGACGAATAGTTTCACGTCACAAATATATTAGCGACAAAATTATAAAATTCATTGCTAATATGTGTTTACAATAAGCTTATAATGATGATCCTAGTGACGAAATTTATCATCGCAAATATTTGTTAGCGACGAAAAGATTCGTTGCTAAATATCTATATTCTTGTAGTGAATCGGATGCGGTAGGAAAAGACCGGAGTGAATCGGACCAAAGTCAGTGAGAAGGTGTGAATAGGACCTAAATTGGTTCGATCGATTGAATGACCTCAAGGTAGCCAGACTCGACTTCGAGTCTGGTTTTGAAGAATTGATCAAGTTCAATCAACTGAAATTTAAAAGATTTTGGTCGACCTATAAACTTGATAATGATGAGATCGCGTGGCTCGGTCCAAATCGCAAAGAACTCAGACAAAGGGATTGGGTTTGTCTAGGTTTGATCGACCAAACAACGTTTAATTATAGGTCAATCGGAAGATGCCTATAGCAAACCTTGATGTCAAAATGCAAATCATCAATCTAATACTTAAAGCTCTGCAATTCAGTTTTCTCTAAGGGTTTGAAGTTGTGCGATCTAGGAGACTCCAGAACAAGTGCAAGGCACTCAGGATCTCTAAAGGCATTCAGTGATTTTATATTTTAAGCACTTCATTATTATTATTATTATTATTTCTTATTTGTACTTAACACAAAACTGTAAGAAGTTTCTCTACTTCTGTAAAAATTCTGGGAAGGAGATAAGCATAAGAGATAGCGACCTCCTATATATAGGTCTTGGAATACTAACCTTTGGGATTGGGTACTAAATAAACCTCAATGTTGTTATTATATTATACTTCGTTGTGTACTAACCTTGATAGAAAAGAAAGAATGGCAAAAACGAAGAAAGTAACCCCAGCACATTCCAACGGTCCTACAATATGCACTCAAAAGAGAGTAGTTTCAACTTACAAGTACTTGATCGTTAGACGGTCATAGTTAATATACCAATTGACTGAATGTGTCCTTTAGTCTATTGATGATTGAATTAGTTTTGTAGTCGACTCAATAACAAACGGAATTGTTTATTGTGAAGATCTTAACAGATCATGTTGACTAAGAACTTAGATGAAATAATCACCAATAGAAATAGTGGTGATTTAATGGAATCAATTCGGGTTGATACAAATGATGCTGTTAGAAGATGACTTCACCATAGTTGTAATAGATAGATCCGATAACAACTTAACTGGATCAATCGATTGATTGATGGCCAGAGAAATGGGTGCACTCCCTCTCTTAACTGGTATTTGGGTCTCCAACTGTGGCCCATATTCTAGGTCTCCTAATTAATTAGGCTCCTTCAAAGGAGGCCTGATGTTGGGCCAAATCTTGAAAAAGGTCCGCTGGCGGTAGTTCCATCCGGTTATTTTTTAAAATTGGCATTAGATGTTTAATATCAGTTGATTAATTTTGGAAGAAATCGATTCAGTTTTACAAAAAAAAAATTTACCGACCACCAGGATACAACTAGCCTTACTTAAGGCTCAATGGTAATTCCCTAATTAAAAAGGTTAATTTCTTATCCCAATTAAGTTTATGCTCAAGTACAATTATTGTACTTAGTCCAAAAGTAGAATTATTTGTAATTTCTTCTATTATTCAAGTAATTTTAGATTAGATATTAATTTCTTATTTATTTAAAAATAATAATAATTCTATCCCTATTATTGTAGTATTATTATTTTAAAATATCATGTATCCAAGGAATTTTTGGAATCATTTAAAAAATATTAATTATCTAAAAGATGGCAACCTATTTTTAATATCTAAATTATATATAATTAGCCTACCGATCCAAATGTAGCAATTATGATTTATACTTTCTATAATGGTACCTATTTATTGAGGTGAATAAGTAATATTTATTTTGCTATAAATGTACTTTTTACATTAATCATTGTTTCAATAACCCTTAGAATTTTTTTTAGATTTTTTCTTTATTTACCCTAAATTTTTTATGTGAACAAAGGGAGAGAGAAGTTTAGGTTAAGGGGGAGTTAATTAATTGTAATATTTTACTTGTACTTAATTGTAATATTTTACTTTTACTTAATTTATTATTTGTTATTATCCTAACTTAACCTACGTTGATGCATATCAAAAAGAGGGAGATTTTAAATACTCCGGATAAATTTTGATATGATCAATCGGGTTAAGTTAGGCTTTGTATTTTTGATGTCTTGTGTCTAAGTGTGCAGAGGCTTAGGAACACAAAAAATTAAACAGAAGACACAGAGGACGAGAAGGATGGCACAGGAAGCAAGTTGATAGGCTCGGTGCATCTGAGAAGTGAGAAGCTAGGGAAGAGTACACAAGTGAAGTGAGAAGGGCGTGCGCGGTGCTTCCGAGGGATGTGAAGCTGGAGTGAAAGATTGCTCGAGAAGAGAAGGTTGGAGTTGGGTTTGGGTGAGCTCAACTCTGGATGGCTGAAGAAACCACCCAAAGCAACCGGAATAGAAGTTGGACAAGTCAACTCTAGGTTAACTTGTCCAAGCACCTTGACCATCCTGGTACCAATCATGATGCCTCTTTGAGCATTGCAGCATGGATAGGTCTTGGGTTCACGTCAGCAATACTCTAGGTGTCCGGACTAGTTCAGACATAGTCGTACCTATGTTTAACGAGGCTCGAAGCAAAAAAATAAAAGGTGACCCTATTGTTGCGATAAATAATTTTAATATTCAGTTTGCGAATAATAAATACAAAAAATACATAAATAAACCAAAAATAATATATTACATCAATAAAAAGTTAATAAATATTTGAAATAATTACATAAATACTATTCGTCTAGCTATTTTAGAAGCAAAAATATTTATCAAATCTACATAATCTAATTTTCAGACTATTTCTTTCTCAATCAATAACATTGCTAGCTCATTTAGTCTATCCTATAACATTGTTGATCAAAGATAATTTTTGATTAACTTCAACTTCGAGAAACTTTTTTCTACCCATGCAACTGTTACTGGTATGGTTAACAAAGTCTTACAGCCAATGCAAGTATTTGGGAATAAACTATTTAGTTTTGCCAAACATTATAGCATATTAATTGCTCTTTTTCATTTGTCAAATAACATCTAACGACCATCAACTCAAGGCTCACTCTTTAACTTCTCTAAATTCAATAAAAATCCAAAAATCTCTTGATATTATTTAAATTGTTCAAACCAAACTTGAAGAGAAGATCGAGCTTGACCAATTATAAATAGAAAATATTCAACTCTAAAAGACTCTTCACCTAATCGTGTCACATCATCATTGCCACTTTCATCAAATTATTTCTTTCTTCGAATGATACGTTTTCTCGAAATTTAGGTTCAATCCTTATTTCACTTGTCATTTGTATAACTTCATTCATGGAACTAGCAAACCCTTCTTCTCTAAACTCATCAAGAAATTGATCAAGTTCTGTTGAATATGTGTGAATGGAGAAGAGGTGGAAGATGATAGAAGCTCCATTGTGAATGAGACTTTAGTCTCACATTGGAAGTTTCATGGCATGTTGGTGTTAGAATGTATACTGAAAGCCTAAGCTTTTGTAAACATTTATTTTGAATAAAGAATCACATTTGGTCAAATTGTCTACATTTATTTGTAGTTGTTCAATTAATTTATATTGTAGATAATATAGTATGTGGTGCCACATACAGAAGATGATATTATCAGTACCTTATAAATTATAAACAGTAGCTCACGACCAAAATGGAAAGGAACAAACTATTGGAAGGTCGTAGTGTAATTAGGAATTAGTTTATCTTAACTATATAATTACACTAGTGCACTTAGAGTGTATTAAGTAGGACCATCAGAGGTCGTTTCTTTTATACTGACTTTATAAAGGAACAAAGACCTCAGTTATTATGGAAGTGTGTGCTCTTAATCCTAATATAATAACAAACACATATATTTGATATTTATTTCTTTAATTTATCAATGGATGAGATTTAGTTCGATAAATCAATAAGCCCGATAAGTTGGGAAATGATATCACTTATAGTGTGTGTTGTTGATATAGAAGGAAATTGTGTCCTAGTAATCTAGGTTGATAATGTCCCCAAGAAGAGCTCATAAGGATTGTCATGTTAAACCCTGCAGGTGGACTCAGTCCGACATGACGATAAAGTTGAGTGGTACTATTCTTGGACTAAGATACTAATTAAATGAGTTGTCAGTAACTCACTTAATTAGTGGATATTTGACATCTTAAACACAGGGAGACTAACACACTCATAATAAAAAGGAGCTCAAAAAATGTAATTTGGGATTGGTGCGGTAGTTCAATAATAGTTCTCTAGTAGAATGAATTATTATTGATAAAATTAAGTTGTGTGTTCGGGGCGAACACGGGATGCTTAATTTTATCGGGAGACCAAAACCAATTCCTCCTCTTGATCCCTATCGTAGCCTCTTATTTATAGAGTACTATACCCACCTTCATACCTATGATGAGGGAGCCGGCCAAGCTAGCTTGTGGATCAAGCTAGGGCCGGCCAAGCCTTGGTTCATGGGTGGCCGACCCCCATTAAATTAAAAGAATTTTAATTTTAAAATTTTCTTATGTAAAAGATATAATTTATTGGAGAGATTTAAAATTAAAATATCTCTTTTAAAAGGATCTACAAAAGATTAAAGAAAGAGATTAGATCTCTTTCCTTATTTGTAGATTGGAAAGATATTTTATTTTTCTTCTTTATAAATTATTCACATATAGAAAAATTAAAATTATAGAAATTTCTTTTTATCAACCATGAAGGGATTTTAAAGGGAAATTTTATTTTTTAAAAATTTCCGAAGACAAATAAGAAATTTTAATTGTTGATTGAAATTGCCTTGTTTGCTCTTATTGATGTGGCCGACCATGACATGAAGGTTAAGGAAATTTTTGTTTAATTTTTTTTAATTAATTCATGTCAAGGAAAGTTAAGAAAATTTTATTGTAATTAAATTTCCTTATTTACCAAAGCTAAGGATTATAAAATAGGGGGTTGGGGTGCCTTCATGACACACAACTTTTATTATTCTTCTCCCTCTTTTCTTCCTTGGTGTGGCCGGCCTCATCTTTTCTCTTCTCTCCATCTTTATGGCCGAAATTCCCCTTGCTCTTGGAGATTAAGTGGTGGTCGGTTTCTAGCTTGGAGAAGAAGGAGAGAAAGCTTTCATCCCTTGGAGTTTGGTTGGTTGTTTCTCTTCTTCCTTGGAGGTGCACTTGATTTGGCCGAACCTTGCAAGGAGGAGAAGAAGGTGCTTTGGTGGTTTCTCATCTCGGAAGACCGTTGCCCACACAACGTCTGAGGTTAGAAGAGGAATACGGTAGAAGATCGAGAGGTTTTTGCTTGTAAAAGAAAAGGTATACTAGTATTTTATTTCCGCATCATACTAGTTTTATCTTCATGTAAAAATACCAAATACAAGAGGCATGCGATTCTAGTATTTCAAATTTGTTTTCGATGTTGTGTTCTTTTGTTTTTCTTTTCCTTGTGATTTGATTGTTCTTTTCGGTTGACCTAAAGTTATTTAAGGAAATTAAATATTAGCTTTCCTTAAAAGGTTTTGTCTAGGCGATGGTGGTTGTTCCCATATCCAAGAAGGCCATGTGCCTCACCATGCAGTCCTGGAAGCCAATTTTGGAAATTAGTATTTAATGGAATTAATAACCTAGGTGATTTGGATCGAATGTGTTAAGTTCCGCAGGAGATCCAAGTCTAAACCTAAAAGAACAAATAGATTAAACTTTAGATCAAACGTGTTAAGTTCCGCAGGTGATCCTAGTTTAATTTAAAAGAACACATGGTAGCTAGAAAAAGGTTCAGACCTTTGTACAAAATTTTTGTACAGTGGAACCATTAGGTTTTCCGAGTAGCAACCAATAGTTGGTTGGTTTATATTGATTCACATGCATTGAGGATGTGAACAAATGCATGGGGAGAGGCTCTCTCTCACGCGTGGGTGCGCAGGGGGGGTATAAATCCAGGGTCGGAATTGCACTGAACCATGTTGACTCATGTGCGGGCACGACCTGCGCACGCCGAATGCCGGACTGGTCGGAGCAAAATTTGCCCAAGTGGAACAACCAACCTTTTGCTGTTGTGTAACGGATGCAGTAATGCTCATTAATCGACCATTAACATTGTCGTTGATCTGAGCTCCTATATAAGGAGGTTGTGATCACATGCAGAGCAGACATAACAACACAAGCAGAAGTTATAGCAATCGGATGCCACTCGATTCTCCGTGACCACTAGTGGTTGGTGGGAATTACGGTCAACCATTGTATCCTGGAAAATAGACGACCCTAGTGAGCCTCAAAGCACAACCGGAGGTGAGCGAATCTATTTTAAGGAAAATGTGACTCTCACAAGCCTTGGTCATTTTTTCTCGCTTGGGAGGTTGTTCACCCACTCGGGCTCCTTTGCTTCTTTAGTTGCTTGGCCTGTCTGCTTCTCCCGATCGGTCACTTGCTAGATCAACCTCTTCACTCGCCCAGTTGGTCTCTTCGTCCACCCGACCGGCCTCTCGCTTGGCCTGTCTACTTTGCCCGACCGACCTCTAGCTAGACTTGTCTTCTTGCCCGACCGACCTCTCGCTCGGCCTATCTGCTCGCCCGACCAGCCTCTCGCTGGGCCTATCTATTTTGCCCGACCGGCCTCTCGCACGTCTTGTCTTCTTGCCCGACCGGCCCCTCATTCGACCTATCTTCTTGCTCGATCGAGCTCTCGCCCAGTCTGCTCTCTGTCTAGACAAACTTGCTCAGCCTTACTGCCTGGTCAGCCAATCTACTGCTTGCCCGCCCAGCTATTAAGTCTGCTCAGACTTTGCTGATCAAACTCAAAGTTCAATCTACACTCAACAATTAGCAAAAATCAGCCCCTGCTGGCGGTCTGAGATTATCCGCTCATATCATCTCGACTATAAGTTGAATTTAATTAAGTGTAGTTTAAATTCAGCTAATACCTCATCAATCTCCGGCAACAGATTATTTCTTCTAACAATCTTGAAACAGACTCGATTCTATTGAGATGACCACTGAACAGAATTTTGAGGTGCAACAGACTCAACACGTGCAGACCCCCTCCACCCTGATTAGAACTGTGGCAATTAGTCATGGGGAAAAACTAGAGAAGTTCAATGGACTGAACTTCAAGAGGTGGCAACAGAAGATCCTATTCTACCTAACCACGCTCAATCTGGCTCGGTTCTTAGCCGAGGATCCTCCCAAGCGTTTTGAGGATGTTGATGCACAAACCATCAGTGCAGTGGAGGCATGGACTCATTCTGAATTCCTTTGCCGAAACTATATCCTCAACTGCCTTGTCGACTCGTTGTACACTGTGTATAGCATGAAGAGAACAACTAAGGATCTATGGGAGTCCCTGGACAAGAAGTACAAAATGGAGGATGCAGGGGCCAAGAAGTTCATCGAGGGTCGATTCCTAGATTACAAGATGGTTGACTCCAAGACGGTGATCAGCCAAGTCTAGGAGCTTCAAGTGATGTTGCACGAGATCCACTCAGAAGGGATGGTTCTGAGTGAAACCTTCCAGGTGGCTGCTATCATTGAGAAGCTGCCTCCTGGCTGGAAGGACTTCAAGAACTACCTAAAGCACAAGCGGAAGGAGATGAATATGGAGGAACTCATTATTAGACTTCACATCGAAGAAGACAACAAGAGTTCAGAGAGGAAACTGTTCTCTCAGGCTACTGTGAAAACCAACATGGTTGAGCATGGTCAAAGATCGAAATGGAAGAACCCCAAGGCTTTCAAGATGGGACCTAGAGGAGGCATCAACAAGAAGAAGTTCTCTGGGAAGTGCTTCAACTATGACAAAGTAGGTCACAAACCTTCGGAGTGTAGGAAGCCAAAGAAGAAGCAGGAGACCAACCTGAACGAGGGACCAGAAATAGACGACCTGTGCGTAGTGGTCTCAGAACTGAACCTAGTCGGTTTAAACCCGCGACAATGGTGGATCGATATTGGAGCCACCATACATGTGTACTGCAACAAAAAGCTACTCCACAACTTCGAAGAAGTCACTGGAGACAAATTGTTCATGGAAAACTCAGCAACCTCAGATATCATGTGCCAAGGAAAGGTAGTGCTGAATATGACCTCGGACAAGGACCTTACTCTGAACAATGTGTTGTATGTTCCAGAGATTCGGAAGAATCTAGTGTCCGGATCACTGTTAAGCAAGCATGACTTTCGCATTGTTTTTGAGTCAGACAGACCTTTATTGTCCAAGAATGGAATATTTGTAGGAAGGGGCTATGTATCTGATGGACTATTCAAGCTTAATGTAATGGTCATTAGGCCCAAGATAAATAAAAATGAAAGCTCTTCCACTTATATGCTTGAGTCTTCGTGTTTGTGACATGGTAGACTAGGACATGTTAACTACGATATGTTGTGTAGATTAATAAATATGCAAAGCATACTTACATTCCACCTTTATCTAAAGCACAAGTGTAAGATTTGTGCTGAAGCGAAAATGACAAGGTCATCCTTTCAACATAGTGAAAGAAGTAATGAACCACTCGGGTTAATCCAGACCGACGTGTGCAAGCTCAAAGGTACACCAACATGTGGTGGGAATAAGTACATCATCACTTTTGTAGATGATAACACAAAATACTGTTATGTGTATCTTCTCAAAAGTAAGGATAAAGTTATAGATAAATTTGCTCTCTATAAAAATAAGGTTGAAAACCAACTTAATAGAAAGATTAAGGTGGTTCAAAGTGATCGAGGGGGTGAATATGTATCACAATTTGCTGAGTTGTGTGCTGAACATGGGATCAGACACGAAATAACAGATCCTTATACTCCTCAACAAAATGAAGTTGTTGAGCGAAAGAATCAAACTTTAAAGGATATGATGAATACTCTTCTATTGAGCTTTGGATTGCCAGAGTTCATGTGGGGGGAAGCTGTGTTAATAGCTAATTACCTTATAAATAAAGTGCCCTAGAAGAAAATAAATAAGAGCCCTTACGAGTTATGGAATGGAAGACAACCGTCCTATAAATATTTACAAATGTGGGGTATCTTGCCAAAGTTTTGGTGTCTAATCCGAAAAATATTAAGATAGGACCAAAGACTGTTGATTGCATATTTATTGGATATGCAATGAACATTAGTGCTTATCAGTTTGTTGTGTATGAATCACAAATACCGGAGATACACAAGAACTCGATAATAGAATTGAGAAATACCTCGTTCTTCGAGTATGTGTTTCCGTATAAGACCCGAGAGGATGCTAGCTCCTCAAAGCGGACATATGAAATACAAGGTGAAGATGATGATGAGGAACTAGTGGAGGTTGAGCTTAGACAAAGCAAAAGAACTTGAGTAGAAAAATCCTATGGATCAGATTTTATCACTTTCATGTTGAAAAGTGAGCCCCAAAGTTACTCAGAAGCTGTAGGCTCTTCTGATGGACCTCACTGGTGAGAGGTAATTGCATCTGAGATAGACTCTATCTTGCAAAATCACATTTGGGAACTTATGGATCTTCCTACGGAAAGTAAACCACTAGGTTGTAAGTGGTTCTTCAAGAAGAAAATGAAATCAAATGGCACAATTGATAAATATAAGGCCAGATTGGTAATCAAAGGATATCGACAATAAGAAAGCCTTGATTACTTCGATACGTATTCTCCGGTATTGAGAATAACTTCTATTAGAGTATTGTTGGCTATTGTCACTCTATGGAATCTCGAAATATATTAGATGGATATAAAGACTGCCTTTCTAAATGGGGATTTAGAAGAGGAAATCTACATGGAGCAATCTGAGGGGTTTTCTATGTCAGGATAAAAAAATAAGATATGTAGATTAGTGAAGTCATTATATAGCTTGAAAGAAGCACCAAAGTAGTGACATAAAAAATTTGATAATGTCATGAAAGAATATGGATTCAAAATTAATGAATGTGATAAATGTTTCTACATGAAAGTCATAGAGAGTGACTATTGTTGGATCGCTGGACCGACTAGAAGGGGGGTTGAATAGCCTAAAAAATAATAAAATGAAACATTTCTCGAACTTCTTAAACTAACACTTGCATAATAATTAAATAGACAAAAAGTAAAAGAAGAGGCAAAGGATGTTTTACTTGATTATAACCGAGGAGATTGTTCATCCAAGGAAAGTGTCGCACTAAATACTCCTTTAGGTGGAGAAGCCTCTTACAACAGTGAAGCGCAAAACAGAGAAGCTAATCTAGAAATAAAGCGTACAAGTATTGGAAATGAATTACTGAGTTGATTTTTAAGCTTTTGGACCAAGACTGTATTTATAGTCTTGGTTGGGGCACCCCGAAGGGTTCCAGGTGCCCTAGGGAGGGATAAAATTTTATCCCCTACACATAGATCATGGTTTGACCGCGATCTGGATAAAGTCCAACTCTGGGCGCTCGGACGGTCTGGGCGCCCGGACCACTAAGTCAACCAAGTTGACTTTCTAGTCCGTGCCCTCTGCTCCGGTGTTGCTTGCCTCGATCCGGATCTTCCACTCCGGTTCCACTTACTTGGGTGATTTCATCCATCCAGAATAGGGCTCACCCGAACCCAACTTTCGGTCTTCTCGAGTAGGCTTCCGCTCCAGCTTCTTGTCCTTCGGAATCGTCGTGTGCTTCCTTCTCGTCCGCCAGCGTACTCATCCGCAGTCTTCGTCCCTCAGTCGCACCCATGCCTACCTTCTCACTAGCTGCGTCTCTTGCTCCCCGTGCAGTCTTCCGCTCCGGCTTCTCGTCCCTCGAAACCACCACACGCTTCCTTCTCGTCCGCCAGTGTACTCTTCCACAGCGCCTCATTCCTCGGGCGCACCGCGTGCCGTTCTTCTCGCTAACTGTGTCTTCCGCTCGATTATCTGTGCTCCTAAGATCTTGCACACTTAGACACAAGGTTAAAAATACATAGGACCTAACTTAACTTGTTGATCACACCAAAATAACCTTGGGATTCCAACAACTATATCATCTTGTGCCTATATATAGATTACATACTTATCATTGGGAGTAATGATAAGATAATCAAATCCACTAAAGATATGTTAAATTCAAGATTTGACATGAAAGGCATGGGCCTAGCTGATGTGATTCTAGGAATCAAAATTCTTAAAATAACAGAAGGACTTGTTCTTAGTCAGTCCCATTACGTGGACAAAATTATTGAAAAAATCACCAAGGGTGATACTGCGTTGGCACGAACGCCAATAGATACGAGTCAACATCTATCAAAAAATTGAGGTGAAAATATCTCTCAGTTAGAATACTCTCAAGTGATTAGAAGTCTGATGTACATGATGAGTTGCACACGACCAGATTTGGCCTACATAGTAAGTAAACTGAGTAGATATATGAGTAATCCCAGTGTCGAGCACTGGAAAGGGATAACAAGAGTACTGAGGAACTTAAGGTATACTCGTGAATATGGTCTGCACTATACAAGATATCCTATTGTGATCGAATGATACAGTGTCGAGCACTGGAAAGGGATAACAAGAGTACTGAGGAACTTAAGGTATACTCGTGAATATGGTCTGCACTATACAAGATATCCTATTGTGATCGAATGATACAGTGATGCAAGTTGGATATCTGACATAAAAGACTCTAAGTCTATGAGTGGATATGTATTCACTCTGGGTGGTGCAGCTATTTCCTGAAAATCTTCTAAGCAAACCGTAATAACCAGATCCACGATGGAATCTGAGTTTGTAACTCTTGTCAAATGTGGTGAAGAGGTTGAATGACTACGACAATTCTTAGAAGATATTTCACGATAGTCAAAACTTGTGCCGACAATTTGCATACATTGTGACAGTCAATCAGTAATTGGTTGGGCACAGAGCCATCTGTATAATGGTAAGTCTAGACATATACATTATAGATATAATACCATTAGACAACTACTCTCAATGGGAGTTATCACTGAAGGCGATGGAATTCCGTTCTGTTTAAATTTCCCTGTACAAAAATTATACAAGTACAAAACTATTCCTAGCAACCCGCATGTTCAATCAGACATATGTTTGATCAATCAAGTAAGTTCTTGACAGATCAAAGCACACCTTGATCGAAGTACAAGATCGCTAGTAAGGAGTAGAGGAGGATTATGGAAAAATTAGGTTTTAGGGGGCACCACCTAGTCCTTTTATAACTTTTGCCGTCGGTTACAAAGAAAGAAAAATAATAGAATTCTATTTAGAAAAAAATCTCCCTTTCTATAACCTTGCCGCCGGCCCTAGGAGGATGGAGAAAACCAAATAAAGTTAAACCAAACCAAGTTATGGATGGGTGGATGTGAGACTTTATATAGAGGCTACAACAAGGACCTAAAGGAGAAATTGGTTTAGGCCTCCTGATGGGCTTGGGCTTCCTGTGTTTGGCCCGAACACCTAACCCAAGTCCATCAATAATAATCCATACCACTAAAGGGTTATTATTGAACTACCGCATCAATCCCATATTATAATATGGGCTCCTTCTTATCATGACTGCGTTAATCTCCCTATGTTTAAGATATCGTATGTCCGTTAATTAATTGAGTTACTGATAATTCAATTAATTAACATCTAATTCTAAGAGTAGTATCACTCAATTTTATTATCATGCTGGACTAAGTCCACCTGCAGGGTTTACATGATAATCCTTATAAGCTCCTCAAGGAGGCATCATCAGCCAAAATAATTAGGACATAGTTTCCTTCTATAATCAACAACACAACATATAGATAATACTATCTTCTAACTCATCGGGCCTATTGATTTAACGAATAAATCTCAGCCATTGATAAGTTAAAGAAATAAATACTAAGTATACGTGCTTATTATTATATAGAGATTAAGAGGATACACATCCATAACAACAAAGGTTCTGTTCTTTAATATAGTCAGTATAAATCAAACAACCTCAAATGGTCCTGCTCAATACACACATAATGTACTAGTGTAATTTTATAGTAAAGACAAACTAATACCAAATTACACTACAACTGTTCCAATGGTTTTATCCCTATCCATCTTGGTTGTGAGCTACTATTTATAATTTATAAGAAACTGATAAAATGATCTTCTGTGTGACACCACACACCATGTTATCTACAATATAAATTAAATGGACAACTGCATCGACATATATATAAATATAAAATGTAAACATTTGACCAAAGTAATTCTCATTTTAAAATATTTCAAAACAAATGATCATACAAAAGATAGGCTTATAGTATACATCCTAACAATCTCCCACTTATACTAAAAGACTATGTTGTCATAAATACTGCCATACATCTGATTCGCATCCCCTCAACATGCCTATCAAAAACTCTCACCAGAAGGGCCTTAGTGAAAGGATTTGTCATGTTATTTGCTGATGTAATCTTGGCGACAACAACCTTTCCTCGTTTTACGATATCTCGTATCAGGTGATACTTGCGCTCAATGTGCTTACTTGCCTTATAGGCTCATGGTTCCTTCGAGTTTGCTACTGCACCACTGTTATCATAATAAATTGTGATAAATTTAGGCAAACCAGAAATCACATCTAAGTCCAATAAGAAGTTTCTGAGTCATATAGCTTTTTTAGCTGCCTCAGAGGCTGCCATATACTCAGCTTCCATGGTGGAGTCTGAAACGCATTTCTGCTTAACACTCCTCCATATTATGACTCCACGTCCCAAAGTAAACACATATCCCAAGGTTGATTTACTATTGTCCCTATCTGATTGGAAGTCTGAATCTGTGTGACCCACAGGGAGCAAATCATCTGCTTGGTAAACTAACATATAATCTCTAGTCCTTTTCAGGTACTTTAATATATGTTTTACGGCAGTCCAATGTCCTGGTCCTGGGTTACTTTGATATCTTCTAACCATGCCCATGGTAAAATAGATATCCGGTCTCGTACATAGCATCGCATACATTAGGCTTCCTACAGCCGAAGCATAAGGAACTGCCTTCATCTCCTCTATCTCCTTTGATGTCTTACGACACATCTCTTTAGATAAAGGTACTCCATGCAGAAAAGGTAGAAAACCTTTCTTGGAGTTTTGCATGCTAAAACAAGCTAGGATTGTATCGATGTATGAAACTTAGGATAAGCACAACATCCTTTTCTTGCGATCCCTTATTACTTTGTGTTGGTGCGGTTAGCACTAACGATTTAACCCAGGTTTTGATGAATGACAAATAGGTTAAGTTAGATTTGTTGTTGTCTGACACTTTGATCGAGTGTGCAGGAGAAGTCCAGACAGGTCGACGGACTGACCGGATGTCTGGCAAGAAGTCCAGCTAGGTCGACGGGCTGACCGGATAGCTGGCGAGAAGTCCAAGCGGGTCGACGGGCTGACCAGACGCTTGGCAAGAAGTCCAGCTAGGTCAACGGGCTGACCGGATAGCTGGCGAGAAGTCCAGACAGGTCGAAGGGCTAACCGGACATTTGGCAGGTAAGTAAGGTAAGTCACTGGAGGGGAGTGATTGCGAGGACGCGTTCCCGGGAAGGGAACATTAGGCGTCGATCCGGCTTAGATCCATTTCGGATATCTAAGTCGAGATCGTGACTAGATTCCGGTCTCGGAAAGACAGAATCTAAGTCATACTCTTTTTAATTATCTGTTGAACTTTAACTGTGCTGACAATCTGTTTTACAGGATATACATTTGCCTCGGACTAACTTTGTTTTGCAGGAAAAGGGAACAAGGTGGTCCGGGCGCCCGGAGGGGATCCGAGCGCCCGGAGGTCCGGGCGCCCGGAAGGGATCCGGGCGCCTCACGTGGAGCATCCTGACTGGACTTGCCACGTCGCACCAGGGCGCCCGGAGCAGCATATAAAAGAAGCCCCGGTGGAGCTTCTCAAGAACATCTCTCAATTCCCAGATTGCTTTGCTGCTCTGTGCTAACAAAGCTCCGACAACGCGCCCTTGCTCTTTAAGTTTTTTTTCTGTCGGTACAGCTTTGTGTTTTGTTTCATTAGCATTTCTTGTACTCTTTTTGTAATCACATTCGAATTGCTAGTGATTGCCCAACGAAAGTGGTCAAGGACCACGGGCCTTCGAGTAGGAGTCGTCACAGGCTCCGAACGAAGTAAAATCAATTGTGTTCATTTACTTTTCCGCTGCATACTTTTACACTCGAGTTTTCGAATCGATATTCACCCCCCTCCTCTATCGAACGATCACGGTCCTACAAGTGGTATCAGAGCAGGTACCGCTCTGATTTGGTGCAACCACCAATCAGACAGGGGGTGAAAAATTAATTTTTTTTTCTTTTCTTTCGGTTTCATTTTTTCGTTGCAATTAAATCTAAATTGGTGCAACACCAATTTAGATACTTCTATTATTTTCTTCCGCACTACTAATCCAAGACCAAGTCTTGGGATTTTTGTTTTTCTTTCTTCTGTGCGCAGGACTAAAATGTCTCAGACAGAAGGATTCAGCACAGTACGACCTCCACTCTTCAACGGGGACGATTTTCCGTACTGGAAGAAGCGCATGGAGGTTTACCTCAAAACAGACTTCGACCAGTGGATGAGCGTTACGAGACCCTATAAAATTCCAGCGGACAGCTCCGGGAATATACTGGATCCTGAAGACTGGACAGCAGATTTGAAGAAAAAGACGTCAACAGAAAATAAAGCGATCAACACTCTATAGTGCGGATTAACAAGAGAAGAACTGAACAGAGTCGGTCCACACAAAAACGCTAAAGAGCTGTGGGACAAATTGATCGAACTACACGAGGGAACGAGCGACGCCAAGGTAACAAAACGAGACCTGCTTTTAAATAAAATTCTTAATATAAAAATGCAGGAAGGTGAAACGGCGAATCAGCTCCACGCAAGGATCAAGGACATCCTCAACGGGCTTCATGCGATAGGCCACCAGATGGAAAATAGAGACTTAATAAGGTACGCATTAAATGCTTTTCCACGTAATAGTTTGTGGGCATCAATCGTAGATGCCTACAAGATTTCTAAAAATCTTTCTAAGTTAAAATTAGACGAGCTTTTCTGTGAATTAGAATTACATGAACAAACTAATGCTGGAGCCGAGAAAGGTATAGCTTTATTTGCAGGTTCCTCCAAAGAAAAGAAGAGCAAGCCTGAATATGAAGAAGATTTCGACCAAGACTCCGAAGACGAAGAACACCTGGTGAACTTGGTAAGAAAAATGTTCACCAGGAGAAAAAAGAGCTTTAGCAAAAAGGACCTTCAAAAGATCAGTTCTCCCTCAGAACAAAAGAATGTGACTTGCTTCGGCTGCAATAAAAAGGGACACTACAAGAACGAATGCCCAAAACTGAAGTTCGACAAACCGAAGCCAACCAAAAAGAAGGCCCTCAAAGCAACGTGGGACGACTCCTCGGACGAATCGGAGGAAGAAGAGCAGAAACATCAGAGCCACCTCGCATTGATGGCCCGCGAAGCTGAAACAGAAGACGAGTCGGAAGATGAAGACGGGTCTGAACCCGAAACAAGCCACGAGTCCGTACTCATTTCCGAAGGCCCGTGATCCTGTCTGAACTAGGAGTCAACGGACACTGGGGACGTGGCGCTCCCTGCTGGATCCTTGAGTGCTCCGGCGAACCTGCAACAGAACCGAGCCAGGGGGTGTCCCGGCGACGGCCCTCCGACGCTCAAGTCAGGCGAGGAAATAGCAAAGAAGTGGCTTCAGAGATCCAGACGCGCGTACCTCCGGTGAAGAAATGGAGGCCTTATATAGAACTATCGAAAGAGCCCAGGCACGTCAATCGAAGCAGTCATCTGCTTTAGACCATACCCAAGTATGGGCCTGTCAGAAGAGCATATATGAGACCATACTGCTACTGTATCCACCTCTCCCTGATGTGACGGCGGGATCTTCCATCGTGCAATCTTGTGTACGGCCTTATCATCAGACGTGCCTTCTCTGACATCCCATATCTCGAGACAAGCGCATAGGCCGCTCGGCTACCTTTGTACCCTCGCCCTTATCTTGGCCGAGCGGACCACCCGCTCGGCCCTTAGGTCCCAGCCGAGCGGACTCCTGCTCGGCCCTTAGATCCTCCTGCCTTGGCGTCAGAAACCCAAGCCCATGGATGGGTTATCTATAGCTCCGCTCGGACCATTATCCGCTGGGCCAGCCCTCCATCCGTCCTTAGGCTGGGACCCTTCAGAGGGTGGGCCCCCCATTCTTACCGCCGGATCAGCCCGAATGAGGTATATTTTAATTTAAACAAAAAATTTTTTAGAATCATTTCCTGTTTAAATAGTCAATTAATTAAAATAGAAAATGAAAACAAATCACTTCTTGAGGAAAATCAAAACCTCAAGGAACAAATCAAAAATTCAAATCCAACTCAAGATCTAACACTTGAGGAGGAGAATTTATTATTAAAAAATGATATTAACAACTTAAAAGAAATGCTAGAAAAATTTACAACAAGATCAAAAAATCTTGACTTAATCCTGAACAATCAAAAAGCATGTTATAATAAAACCGGACTCGGATACAAGTCGAACTCAAATAAAACTTTTAAGTCATTAATAACTCAATACAAATCAACTAATCAAGCTTGGGTTCCAAAAGCGTGTCTGACCACGCAAGTAGGACTTAATCAATATTATATACCTAAAGAAAAAGTATATTATATAAACTCGATTAAACCAAATAAAAAACCAAAATACAAACCTAAATCGAAAAATTCAAAATTTAAAACTCAACAAAATATAAACTATCACCAAGTTAATTATAACTATAAAAGAAACAGACACAAACCTAAAACGAAAATTTAAATTAAAGGTCAATAATTCAGGGGGAGGCTCCAGAATAGCTGGCACCTCCAAAATTAACTAACCCGGCAGGGTAATTAGGATTAGTTAAAAAGAGACCAAGTTTAACTTGAATCATGGTACTGGTGAAGTTTTTAGATGATAGTACGTTAGGGAAGCTTGGGCATCGCATGTCTAGAAAGATATGGTTTCGATCTGGTGCATTTGGCCAAGTGGAACTGACCGAAGCTACCCTTAAATGAATCCTAACAAGTTAGACCAAGATTTAGTACTAAGCTCCGTGGATAGGACTATTCGGAAAACCTCGAAAGGTTGGTTACTACTAATGTCGTCCATGTGACTCACCAAGCTTAGAAGTTTATCCGAAGATTGCCTATTTGTGGAGACCAAAGCTAAATCTGAATCTAACACAAGTTAAACCAAAACTCCATAATTAAAAATCCAATTTCATCTCACAAAATCATAGGATTCCCTGATTGATAATATAGATCGGGTGAGATGAATAAGGCTTAAATTTGTTTAATTAAAAATTAATTTCAAAATTTTAATTTTAAAACTTAAAAATTTTAATTTTAAAACTTAAATATTAATATCAAAATTTTAAATTTTAAACTTAAAATTTGATTTCAAAATTTCAATTTTAAACTTAAAAATTAATTTCAAAATTTTAAATTTTAAACTTAAAAATTGATTTCAAAATTTCAATTTTAAACTTAAAAATTAATTTCAAAATTTTAATTTTAAACTTAAAAATTAATTTCAAAATTTTAATTTAAAACTTAAAAATTAATTTCAAAATTTTAATTTTAAAACTTAAAAATTAATTTCAAAATTTTAATTTTAAAACTTAAAAACTAATTTCAAAATTTTAATTTTAAAACTTAAAAATTAATTTCAAAATTTTAATTTCAAACTTAAAAATTAATTTCAAAATTTTAATTTTAAAACTTAAAAATTAATTTCAAAATTTTAATTTTAAACTTAAAAATTAATTTCAAAATTTTAATTTTAAACTTAAAATTAATTTCAAAATTTTAATTTTAAACTTAAAATTAATTTCAAAATTTTAATTTTAAACTTAAAAATTAATTTCAAAATTTTAATTTTAAACTTAAAATTAATTTCAAAATTTTAATTTTAAACTTAAAAATTAATTTCAAAATTTTAATTTTAAAACTTAAAAATTAATTTCAAAATTTTAATTTTAAACTTAAAAATTAATTTCAAAATTTTAATTTTAAAACTTAAAAATTAATTTCAAAATTTTAATTTTAAACTTAAAAATTAATTTCAAAATTTTAATTTTAAACTTAAAAATTAATTTCAAAATTTTAATTTTAAAACTTAAAAATTAATTTCAAAATTTTAATTTTAAACTTAAAAATTAATTTCAAAATTTTAATTTAAAACTTAAAAATTAATTTCAAAAATTTAATTTTAAACATAAAAATTAATTTCAAAATTTTAATTTTAAACTTAAAAATTAATTTCAAAATTTTAATTTTAAACTTAAAAATTAATTTCAAAATTTTAAACTTAAAAATTAATTTCAAAATTTTAATTTTAAACTTAAAAATTAATTTCAAAATTTTAAACTTAAAAATTAATGTCAAAACTTTAATTTTAAACTTAACTTAAATAATGCCTGCTCAAAAATAAAAAGACTAACTTTAAATCCTACTTACTGTAGGAAACCAAGTGGATTTTGGACAGTGGTTGCTCCAAACATATGACTGGAGATCACACCAAGTTCACTCAACTCACTTACTAAAGCTTAGGAACAGTTGCCTTTGGAAACAACGGCAAACTCAAGGTAATTGGTATAGTTAATATTGAATTAAAAATAGACTTTATAATTGCAAATGTTTTACTTGTTGAAAATTTTAAATATAATCTTCTGAGTATAAGTCAATTATGTGATACTAGGTATAAGGTTAAATTTCTATCCACAGAATGTTTAATCAAACATCTAGATAATCCTACCATAAGCCTAAAAGGTTTTAGAAAAGACAACATCTATGCCATCAACTTAACCACTTCTTCCATTAAGTGTTATTTAACACAAAAAGAAGAAACATGGTTATGGCATAGAAGAATGTCTCACACCAACTTTAGAAATATAAGCAAATTAAATAGACTAGTGAGAGGCTTACCAAAATTACCTAACATAGATTCAACCATATGTAATGCTTGTCAACAAGGTAAACAAACTAAATCCACTCACAAACCAATAAATCAGCCACAAACCAACTCAATATTAGAACTTCTACACTTAGATCTTTTTGACTCCCATGGAGTCAAATCCATAAATGGAAACTTATACTGTTTAGTCATAATAGATGATTATTCTAGATTTACTTGGGTAAAATTCTTAAAACATAAAGACGAAACTTTTGAAATCTTTACAAACTTTTGCAAACAAATTGAAAATGAAAAAGATCTTAAAATTAAAAGAATTAGGAGTGACAATGGGGGAGAATTTAAAAATCATAATTTTAACAAATTCTGTCTTGAAAATGGCTACCATCACGAATTTTCATGTCCTAAAATCCCCCAACAAAATGGAATTGTAGAAAGAAAAAATAGAACCTTACTAGAAGCCTCTAGAACTATGTTAAATGAATATAACCTACCTAAATATTTTGTTAGTTAGAGCCCTAGAGCCAATCATTTGATGATTGTATGGACTCATGTATATCATATTCTTGTATATTAATAAAGGCATTTGTTTGGTTATTATACTTATTTATATTAGTGCCAAATAGACTAAGTATAATAGCGTCCTTGAGTAGAAGGTTCATACCTATATCAATCGATTAGTTGAATCGATAGTGAGATAATATAGGGAACACTACTCTAAATCATTCCTAGTCGAGTATTAGCATTCAGGGGCAATGTTAATACAATAAGACTAGCATGTAGGTCAGCTCGATGACTTGATCTCACAAGTCATGGATATAGAGATATCAAGCTGACACATGGGTATGCATTAGAGAATGTATACTGAATGACCCGCTATGAGAAAGTATCATGGATCGTTATATGAGTGTCATATACTTTCTTATGTGGCTATTAGTATGACTATTAGTCCTTAGACCTGAAGTCACCATGGATCCCTACATAAGGAGTTATGTACTTTGGTTTCGTCAAACGTCACCCGTAACTGGGTGGACTATAAAGGCGATTACTGGGTATATAACGAATTATGTAGAGGGATGTGAGTGATGTAGATGGGATCTATCCCTCCCATATGACGGGAGCGACATCGGTATTCTTGATAGAGTGAGACCACTAAGTGCATGGCCATGCCCAAATGAGTCAACATTAGATGTTGAGCTCATTTGATCGAGTGAGTCTACTTGGAGTTCAAGATTTAGATTGATTAGAGGATGACACGGTCTATGCCTCATATTGATCAATCTAGATGTCTAGGATAGAAGGACACTTGTCATTATTTTGTGAGGAGTCACAATTGGTAGTCACAAGGTGATGTCGGATCTCGACATTCTTGTAACTTGGGTAGTAATGATGTGTTGCTAGATACCGCTCATTACTTATGCTCCTAAATGGGTTTAGAGCATTACCAACGTTACAAGAACCTATAGGGTCACACACTTAGGACAATTAGATGGAGATTAGGTTCATATGATGAACCAAGAGGATTAGATTCATTTGATGAATCAAATTGGATTAAGAGTAATCCTAATTGGGCTAACTTGAGTTCGACTCAAGTTGATTCATGTGTTCAATGAGTCTAATTTAGATTTTGACTCATTGAATCAATTTAATTTAATGAATTAGATTCATTATATTAAGTTGGCTCGAATCAAATGGTTAGATTAGATCAACCATGGTTGAGATTGAGTCAAGTTTGACTTGACTTGAGAAGGAAGACCAAAGGTCAATTTTGACTTGACCTTTTGCCACCTCATTGGTGAGTTGGCATTAGGTGGACCAATAATGATGTTCCACATCATCATGGGTGCCACCTCATGGAAGTTACAAAGCCACTCTCTTAATGATTTCATATTAATTGCAATTAATGCAATTAATTTGGGTGTTTTCACAAGGGAGAGTGGCCGGCCACTTTGTGATTAGTGTGAATTCATTTTTATTCAAGGGTGGTGTAACTCCTTCTTCTTCCTTGGGTTCTCTCCTTGCTCTCCCTCCTCTTCCTTGCCTTGCCGTGACCTATCAAGGTGCTAGCACACCTTTGTTTAGGTTTTTTCTCCATCAAGAATTGTTCGTGTGGATACTTCTAGAGGATCGACACTTGACGGTCTAGAGATCCGGCAACTTCTTGGACGAGCGGGAACGCGAAGGGCTTCGCTTCGAAGGTATAACTCTCATCTAGTGTAGATCGAAAGGTTTTTCAAACTCGTACAAGAAAAGGTTTTTCGAAAAGTTTTGTTTACGAATCTTTGCACGGATCTACGGCTTTGGGTGACTCGGGGTTTCCGCGACGCGAAAAAGCGGTTTTCGCGGCCCGACGAACCCAACAGTGGTATCAGAGCCACGTGCAAAGACTTGTACGAGTTCGTTTGTATTTTTATGAAAAATATACCTTCTGTAATTTTCTGTAAAAATTGAGTTTTTAGAGTTTTTATAAGTAATTTTTCCGTAGAAGTGAAGCACAAGTGTCTCGGCACTTGTAGGCTTCGGCTACCGGAAAGTTTTCTTTTAAACGGCTTCATTTTGCCCCAAATCCGTTTGGGACAGCGGGGTCGGGTGTCATTAGATCGCAAAGGAGCAACTCACGATGGTTAGATCGTGGGTAGGGGTACTGCCCCTAACCCCGCAAGGGGATTTGCTTCGTGATTGCACCCGAAATTGCTAAAAACGAACCCGCCGGGAAGATTTTTCCGAAACGGCAATGTCTCGGCCCAAATCGTTTTGGGACAGCGGGTTTAGGCGCTGTTGGATCGCAAAGGAACCCTCGCGATGGTTAGATCGCGGGTAGGGGCGCTGCCCCTGGGCCCCGCAAGGGGATCCGTTCCGCGATTGCGCCCGAAACCGCTAAACGGGACCGCCGGGAAATTTTACTCGTAAAAATTTTAAAAATTAATTTTAAAATTATAGAAAATTATGAAAAATATATAATTTTGAATTATATATAAATTTTGTGATAGTCATGGCCCAAAAACCCAATATGATTGGTTGTGTTGTAATTCATAATACGGCCTGCGTGCCGTTATATGTTTGCGCGTGTTGTATGTTTTTATTTATTCGCGACCTGCGCGTCATGCCTTCTCTTATATTCTTGTTGTAAATTAGATTTAGACTCGAATGTAACTCGAGTTTCAAATTGTAATGTACAAATTGGAGCGGTGGAGGGTCCACACGAGACGGAGTTCCGAGGCGGGCACGAGCAACACAAGGTGGTCAAAGGGAGGAGCTTGGAGAAGCTGTTGACCCTAGGTTGACCATTCGATCTTCTCATTGGCTTGAGAAGATCGTAGTAGGGCCATGACTAAATCACAAATAGATTAATTAATTAATTGTTATGTATTTGATGCATGTTTAATAATTAATTAATTAATAAGTGCCTTAACGATTAGATTAGATCTAAGTCGTGCACATGATGCACCCTTGCGATTAGATTAGATCTAAGTCATGCACAAGATGCATCCTTCTCGATTAGATTAGATCTAGATCGAACCAACTCTAAAATGCCTAACCGTGCCGTGATACCTATCACTACCTCGATCACATGTATTGTTGAATCTGCCAAAGCAGAGCAATACATATTATCTTGGTAGGGTACGGAGGGACAATCTTGGTCCCGCCTATCAACGCATGGTTGAATACAAACTCAATTAGATTGAGTATTCATAGTTACTCGGTTGGATCGAGTCAACTATAGGCATTCTTCCAATAGTTGGAAAGATAGGTCAAAATCACATCTATATTAACTCTCGGGCGTATTAGCCAAAACTAACTCGAGTTTTAATATAAATGCGGATATTGATTTTATAAACAAGAGTTGCATAGAGATGTAATTGGTAATCATTACCTACCGATCATACTAAGCCTTGGGCGTATTAGCCAAAGCTAACTCAAGGGTTAGTATGATGTGGATCTTGTCCCACAAGAATTATAGAATTCAGTGGGAGCATCATTTAATTAAAGGCCTAATTAAATGATTTTTTAAAGAATATGATATTTATTTCTGTAAATTTTCTGTTGTAGATAACCATGACGTCGAACACGAATTCCTTCTCCCTGCGATCTTTCCTTGAGAAGGACAAGCTCAACGGAGCGAATTTCCTGGACTGGTACAGGAACTTGAGAATAGTTCTCACTCAGGAACGTAAACTGTACGTTCTGGAGCAGCCCATTCCGGAGGCTCCTCCTGCCACTGCCACGCGAGCTGACCGGGATGCTTACAAGAAGCATCAAGACGACGCATTAGATGTGTCCTGTCTAATGCTCGCGACCATGAACTCAGAGCTTCAGAAGCAACATGAGTTGATGAGCACTTTTGATATGGTTGAGCATCTTCGCCAACTATATCAGGGACAAGCGAGGCATGAGAGATTTGAGATCTCGAAGGCACTGTTTCAGTGCAAGATGTCAGACGGGGCTCCTGTAGGTCCTTACGTACTCAAGATGATTGGGTACATAGAGAACCTACAAAGACTGGGGTTCCCACTTGGCCAAGAGCTGGCCACTGACTTAATCTTGCAATCCTTGCCGGATAGCTATAGTCAATTCGTTCTGAACTATAACATGAACAAGATTGACAAGCCACTTAGTATGTTACGAACTGCTGAGATTAACCTTAAGAAGGTTAAGCCCATTCTGATGGTCCAGAAGCATAAGGGCAAAGGCAAGCCCAAAGGCAAAGGAAAGTCCCAAGCCAAGGGCAAAGGCAAGGCACTGAAGCCTAAAGGAGGGGTCGCCAAGGATGCTACCTGCTTCCACTGCGGTCAGACCAGGCACTGGAAGAGGAACTGCAAGGTATACTTGGAGGATCTTAAGAAGAAGCGAGTGAGACTTCCTCAGGTATATATGTTATAGAAGTCAATCTATCTATTTCTACATCATGGGTATTAGATCGGATGTGCTTCTCACATTTGTCCTGATGTGCGAGAAATAGCGAGCATTGGCAAAGGCGAGGTGGACCTACGAGTAGGCAATGGAGCACGGGTTGCTTTATTCTGTAGGAACTTATCAGCTATCTCTGCCCTCTGGGCTTGTACTAGATTTAGATGATTGTTGTTATGTGTCTGCTCTTACTAAGAACATAGTTTCAGTTTCTTGTTTAGACAAGAAAGGATACTCTTTTATAATAAAAGACAAAAGTTGTTCTGTTTATTTGAAAGATATGTTCTATTGTAGTGCACCACTAATAAACGGAATCTATATTCTAGACCTTGAAAGCCCTATCTATAACATTAGTACCAAGAGGTTCAAGTCAAATGACATGAACCAAACCTACCTCTGGCACTGTCGCTTAGGTCATATAAATGACAAGCGCTTATCCCAGCTCCATAAGGATGGTTTGCTGGACTCATTTGATTTAGAATCATATGAGATATGCGAGTCATGCCTACGAGGCAAGATGACCAAGACCCACTTTAGTGGGCATAGCGAGAGAGCAACTGATTTGTTAGGACTCATACATAGTGATGTATGTGGCCCTTTCAATGTTGCTGCTAGAGGCGGTTATAGATACTTCATCACATTTACTGATGACTTCAGTAGATATGGTTATGTATACTTGATGACACATAAGTCTGAATCCTTTGAAAAGTTCAAAGAATTCAAGAATGAAGTACAGAACCAGCTTGGCAAGAGTATTAAGATACTTCGATCAGATCGAGGTGGAGAATACCTTAGCCATGAGTTTCGTGACTACTTAGTTGAGTGTGGGATTCTATCCCAACTCACTCCTCCTGGAACACCACAGTGGAATGGTGTATCCGAAAGGAGGAATCGCACCCTATTAGATATGGTACGATCTATGATGAGTCACATAGATCTTCCGACATATCTATGGGGATATGCTCTAGACACGGCAGCTTTCATACTCAACCGAGTTCCATCAAAGGCCGTGATAAAGACACCATATAGGATATGGACTTGGAGAGATGCCCAGGTGCCTTTCATGAGGATTTGGGGTTGTGAGGCTTACGTACGACGTCAAGTCTCAGACAAATTAGGACCCAAATCCGACAAGTGCTATTTCATCGGATATCCCAAGGAAACTAAGGGATATTACTTCTACATTCCCAGTCAACACAAGGTAGTTGTGGCAAAGACTGGGGTCTTTCTAGAAAGAGACTTTGTTTCTAGAAAGACTAGTGGGAGCGCGTTCGATCTTGAAGAAGTTCAAGATGCGAACAATAGCACTAATGTCACGATGGAAATTGAACTGGAACCACAAAGTGTTGTGGATGATGTTGTTCCACAAGGAGTTGAGGAACAACAACCGGTTCAAGTAGACATACCTCTTCGCAGGTCTGATAGGGTACGTCGTCAGCCTGAGAGATACTCTTTTCTCTTGTCTGACCATGATGACATTGTGCTCATAGAGGATGAGCCTACCACCTATCAAGAAGCTGTGATGAGACCAGATTCCGAGAAATGGCTAGAAGCCATGAGATCCGAGATGGAATCCATGTACACCAACCAAGTATGGACTTTGGTTGATCCACCTGAAGGGGTAAAACCCATTGGGTGCAAGTGGGTCTTTAAGAGAAAGCCTGACATGGATGGACCTATCTATAAGGGTCGCTTGGTAGCTAAAGGTTTCAAGCAGATTCATGGTATTGACTATGATGAAACCTTTTCTCCAGTAGCGATGTTTAAGTCCATTCGGATCATGCTTGCTATTGCAGCCTACCATGACTATGAGATATGGCAGATGGATGTCAAAACCGCATTTCTGAATGGAAACCTACTCGAGGATGTGTACATGACACAACATGAGGGTTTTGTAGATCCACAGCATACTAGTAGAGTATGCAAGCTGCATAGGTCCATTTATGGAGTAAAGCAAGCTTCTCGGAGCTGGAATCTTCGTTTCGATGATGCGATCAAACAGTTTGGTTTCATCAAGAATGAAGATGAGCCTTGTGTCTACAAGAAGGTTGTAGGAGACATAGTTGTCTTCCTTATATTGTATGTGGATGACATACTACTCATTGGGAAGGACATCCCTATGCTTCAGTCTGTCAAGACATGGCTAGGGAGTTGCTTCTCAATGAAGGACTTAGGTGAGGCATCCCGCATTCTAAGGATACAGATCTATAGAGATAGATCTAAGAGATTGCTTGGCCTAAGTCAGAGTACATACATTGACAAGGTACTCCTTCGGTTTGCCATGCAGAACTCCAAGAATTTTTGCCGATGTCACATGGCGTGAGTCTTCAAGACTCAAGGTCCCTCTTCTAGAGAGAGAGAGACCGCATAGATCAGATCCCTTATGCCTCGGCCATAGGATCGATCATGTACGCCATGTTGTGTACTCGACCCGATGTCTCGTATGCTTTGAGCATGACGAGAGATACCATCAGATCTGAAAGTCACTGGATAGCGATCAAGAATATTCTTAAGTACTTACGTAGGACTAAAGAATATTTCTTGATATATGGAGGCAATGATGAGCTAAGCGTAAAGGGTTACGGTGATGCAACTTCCAGACCGATCGGGATGATTATAGATCGCAATCGTGGTTAGTATTTTGCATTAATGGTGGTGTCGGTGGAAGAGTTCCAAGCGGGATACGAGTCGATTCTACAGCGAGTATATTGTGCATCGGATCGACAAAGGAGGCGATTGATCCGTAAGTTCATCACGAACTTGGGGTGGTTCCTAGCATCGACCAGTTGAGATCTATTGTGACAACAATGGAGCTATAGGACAGGACCTCGCTCACACCAGCGGACCAAGCATATACTACGGCGCTTCCATCTCATTCGAGAGATTATCGATAGAGGAGATGTGAAGATTTGTAGAGTACCTACAGAGGCTAACATCGCAGATCCCTTGACCAAGGCTTTGACACAGAGGAAGCATGATGGTCACACTAGGTCTTTAGGCCTTAGAGCCTATACTGATTGGCACTAGTGCTAATGGGAGATTGTTAGTTAGAGCCCTAGAGCCAATCATTTGATGATTGTATGGACTCATGTATATCATATTCTTGTATATTAATAAAGGCATTTGTTTGGTTATTATACTTATTTATATTAGTGCCAAATAGACTAAGTATAATAGCGTCCTTGAGTAGAAGGTTCATACCTATATCAATCGATTAGTTGAATCGATAGTGAGATAATATAGGGAACACTACTCTAAATCATTCCTAGTCGAGTATTAGTATTCAGGGACAATGTTAATACAATAAGACTAGAATGTAGGTCAGCTCGATGACTTGATCTCACAAGTCATGGATATAGAGATATCAAGCTGACACATGGGTATGCATTAGAGAATGTATACTGAATGACCCGCCATGAGAAAGTATCATGGATCGTTATATGAGTGTCATATACTTTCTTATGTGGCTATTAGTATGACTATTAGTCCTTAGACCTGAAGTCACCATGGATCCCTACATAAGGAGTTATGTACTTTGGTTTCGTCAAACGTCACCCGTAACTGGGTGGACTATAAAGGCGATTACTGGGTATATAACGAATTATGTAGAGGGATGTGAGTGATGTAGATGGGATCTATCCCTCCCATATGACGGGAGCGACATCGGTATTCTTGATAGAGTGAGACCACTAAGTGCATGGCCATGCCCAAATGAGTCAACATTAGATGTTGAGCTCATTTGATCGAGTGTGTCTACTTGGAGTTCAAGATTTAGATTGATTAGAGGATGACACGGTCTATGCCTCACATTGATCAATCTAGATGTCTAGGATAGAAGGACACTTGTCATTATTTTGTGAGGAGTCACAATTGGTAGTCACAAGGTGATGTCGGATCTCGACATTCTTGTAACTTGGGTAGTAATGATGTGTTGCTAGATACCGCTCATTACTTATGCTCCTAAATGGGTTTAGGGCATTGCCAACGTTACAAGAACCTATAGAGTCACACACTTAGGACAATTAGATGGAGATTAGGTTCATATGATGAACCAAGAGGATTAGATTCATTTGATGAATCAAATTGGATTAAGAGTAATCCTAATTGGGCTAACTTGAGTTCGACTCAAGTTGATTCATGTGTTCAATGAGTCTAATTTAGATTTTGACTCATTGAATCAATTTAATTTAATGAATTAGATTCATTATATTAAGTTGGCTCGAATCAAATGGTTAGATTAGATCAACCATGGTTGAGATTGAGTCAAGTTTGACTTGACTTGAGAAGGAAGACCAAAGGTCAATTTTGACTTGACCTTTTGCCACCTCATTGGTGAGTTGGCATTAGGTGGACCAATAATGATGTTCCACATCATCATGGGTGCCACCTCATGGAAGTTACAAAGCCACTCTCTTAATGATTTCATATTAATTGCAATTAATGCAATTAATTTGGGTGTTTTCACAAGGGAGAGTGGCCGACCACTTTGTGATTAGTGTGAATTCATTTTCATTCAAGGGTGGTGTAACTCCTTCTTCTTCCTTGGGTTCTCTCCTTGCTCTCCCTCCTCTTCCTTGCCTTGCCGTGACCTATCAAGGTGCTAGCACACCTTTGTTTAGGTTTTTTCTCCATCAAGAATTGTTCGTGTGGATACTTCTAGAGGACCGACACTTGACGGTCTAGAGATCCGGCAACTTCTTGGACGAGCGGGAACGCGAAGGGCTTCGCTTCGAAGGTATAACTCTCATCTAGTGTAGATCGAAAGGTTTTTCAAACTCGTACAAGAAAAGGTTTTTCGAAAAGTTTTGTTTACGAATCTTTGCACGGATCTACGGCTTTGGGTGACTCGGGGTTTCCGCGACGCGAAAAAGCGATTTTTGCGGCCCGACGAACCCAATATATTTCTGGCAGAAGCTGTTAGCACAGCCTGCTATGTGCAAAATAGAACAACATTAAATAAAAGACATAATAAAACCTTCTTTGAAATATTCTATAACAAACAACCTAACATAAAATATTTTAAAGTATTTGGGTGCCCAGTTTTCATCTTAAATACAAGAGAACACTTAGGAAAATTCTCCTCTAAAATTGAAAATGGAATTTTTGTAGGATATTCCCTAAATAGTAAAGGCTATAGAATTTATAATAAGGTTACCTTAAAAATTGAAGAAACTACTAATGTAAAATTTGAAGAAACTAAACAAAACTTAGAACTTACACAACCACTTGAATTTGTTCCAGAAACCAACCAAACTCTAAGTCATGAAGAAGAGGAACGACATCAAGAGAGTCAACCCCCTAGAACAATAAGGGTTAACCCAAATCACCCAACTGATCAAATAATTGGTGACTCAGACTTGAGAGTTCAAACCAGATCATCCTTTAGAAACCTAAGTCAAATTTCTCTAATTTCAAAAATTGAACCCAAAACTGTAGATGAATCCCTACTAGACCCAGACTGGATTATAGCTATGCAAGAAGAACTAGTCCAATTTGAGCGTAATGAAGTTTGGGACCTAGTACCACCACCTAAGAATAAGAAAATAATATAAACAAAATGGGTATTCAGAAACAAATTAAGTGAAACTGGGGAAATTACTAGAAATAAGGCTAGGCTAGTTGCCAAAGGGTTTAATCAGGTTGAAGGACTTGACTATGATGAGAACTATGCCCCAGTAGCCAGATTAGAATCCATTAGAATGTTACTAAGTTATGCAGCCCATAAGGGATTCAAACTATACCAAATGGATGTTAAGTCTGCCTTTCTTAATAGACTAATTAAAGAAGAAGTTTATGTAGGTCAGCCTTCTGGGTTTGAAAGTCTAGAACACCTTGATTATGTTTTTAAGTTAAAGAAAGCATTATATGGACTTAAACAAGCACCCAGGGCATGGTATGAAATGCTAACATCTTACTTAACATCTAAAGGATTCAACCAAAGTCAAATTGACCCAACCTTGTTTGTTAAATCATTAAATACAAACATATTTATTGCACAAATATATATAGATGATATAATATTTGGTTCAACAAATTCAGATTTTTTAGAAGAATTTATTAATCTAATGGAAAAAGAATTTGAAATGAGCTTAGTAGGAAAATTAACTTATTTCTTAGGATTACAAATCAAACAAACAAATGAAGGAAATTATATTTATCAACACAAATACACTAAAGAATTACTTAAAAAATTCGGAATGGAAAATACAAAAGAAATAAAAACACCTATGGCAGTAAACACAATCTTAGATAATGACCCAAATGGAAAACCAGTTGATTTAAAATATTATAGGAGTGCAATAGGTAGCCTACTGTACTTAACTGCAAGCCGACCTGATATTTTATTTGCAGTTAGTATGTGTGTTAGATACCAAACTTGTGCTAAGGAATCCCATTTGACACAAGTTAAAAGAATTTTTAGATATCTTAAGGGAACAACAAATGTAGGAATTTGGTATCCTAGGACCAATAATTTTGAACTAATAGGGTATTCTGACTCAGATTATGCTGGATGTAAATTAGACCGTGATCCGGTAGTAAGAACAGGGGACCCCGCCCTGTGAAGTCAACGCCACGTGGAAGCCATAGTGGCAGTTGTCCGTCCGGAGAGGGCAGGGTCCGACCGGACGGCCGACCGGCCGATGGAGTCGCACGCCCGGAGAGGGATGGGTCCGATCGGCTTGCCAACCGGACGATATTCGCCTGATGGTTAAAAGCGCCCTATCGAAATCAGGGTTCCGGCGCTCAGCGGAAAAGGTCGCTTGGCCGAGCGGACCTCACGCTCGGTCAAAGTCATAAGGTAGTACTGCTAATAGTCCCCATAAAGCACGTGATGGAGGATCTCCCCCAAGTAAACCACCACATATGTCCGGCCGGATGTTGAGGGAGCTGTCCGCCCGGAAGCCAGATTTGGAGCAAAGGGGAAAAGGACAAGGGACGTCTTTTTCTGATAGCAGGTATGTTTCACGTGTGGGCCATGCTCCAAATCTTGTGACAGAGGATTCCGTTGTCCCATCGAGGACATGCTAAGACTGTAGTAGTATGGGTCAGGGAAGCTCACTGACAAGTCCTTACTGGAGTATGGGCCATGGACACGTGTACACCTCGGTAAGTGTACACTCACTTCTTCGCTGCCTTATATAAAGGCCCTCATTCTTCGCCGGAGGTACGCATTCTACAAGCTTTGGAGCCACTTTCTTTACCACTTGCTTGCCTAACTTGAGCGTCGGAGGGTCGCCGTCGGGAACCCCTTCCCGGCCCGACTTCTGTGCAGGGTCGCCGGAGTTTCGTACGACCAGTCGAAGACCCACATCAGCAATCGGAGAGCGTCACGTGCCCAGCGTCCGTTGAGTCAGCTGTTCGAACAGGATCAATTTGGCGCCGTCTGTGGGAACGCTCCTGCATCCGAACGGAAACAATGGATGAGGCTGGATGACAACACGCGGTGACACTTTCGACTGAGGAACTCGACGCTCTGATCGAGATAAGGGCCGCCAAGCTGGTGGAGCAAAAACAGAAGGTAGCAGCCGAGCGGCCAGAGCAGCAAGCAACGTCAGCGTCTGGCGGCCGAGCGGAAGCACCACCACCTGCCACTGTCGCGTTTCATCGGGCTCTGTTCCGCACCCCTGAAGCCGTGGCAGCCCACCGAGATAGGGGATCTTTTTCGGATGAAATGCCTAGACGAGATGACAGGAAGGGGAAAGCCCCCCGAGCGGATCAATCGCCAATTTTCAGAGGCTATTCTACGAGACCCTCTGCCCAAGCATTACGTGCCTCCGACGATCGGCGAGTATAATGGGACAACCGACCCAGATGATCATCTGGGTAAATTTGATAACACGGCAACCCTCCATCAATACACAGATGGAGTAAAGTGCCGAGTTTTTCTTACCACTCTCTCGGGATCGGCTCAACGGTGGTTCCGGAGGCTGCCGGACGGATCCATCACAAGTTTCAAGGACTTCCGAACGGCTTTCCTCCATCATTTTGCAAGCAGTCGGCGCTATCAAAAAACAAGCGTGAGCCTGTTCGCCATCAAGCAAGAAGCCCGGGAATCGCTTCGAGCTTACATCCAGCGGTTCAACCAAGTGGCGATGGACATTCCAACGGCCACCTCGGAAACCATGATGAATGCCTTCACACAAGGTCTAGTGGATGGGGATTTTTTCCGATCGCTCATCCGAAAGCCGCCCCGGGACTATGATCACATGCTACACCGTGCGAACGAATACATCAACGTGGAAGAGGCACAAGCGGCTAGGAAGAAAGAAGCCCCAACCGAGCGGGCTCCGCCTGCCGAGCGTAAACAGCATGCCGTTCATCAGCCGCCCAGAGGACCGAGGGCCGAAGCCATCCGATCCACCCACGCCAGATCACAAGTACAAGAGGTAGCTGCCGCTCGGCCCAAGCCAAAGAAGAGATGGACCCGATGTTTTGCTCCTTCCACCGGACGGATACGCACAACACAAGGGATTGTCGAAGTCTTCCCTTCGTGGCTCATCCTGTTCCTCGGAACGCCGGATGACGGTCGCCCTCAGTCGACAGGCGTCAGAGAACACATGAAGCCGATCAGACGCGAGCTGATAGGCCACGGCAACAGACTCCCGATTGACATCGTTCTCCAAGGAAGGAGAATCGCCAAGCGTCCAGAGAACGGTCCCGACCGTCCGCTCGGGAAGAGGAAAATAGAAGCAATACTTCCCGAGGCGAGATCAACGTTATTGCTGGCGGGCCGACCGGAGGAGACTCCAACCGAGCTAGAAAGGCAAGTGTCCGGCAGCTCCAGATTCATGCGGTCGGCTGTAGCCGAGAACGAGCAGAAGGACCCGAAATTAGTTTTGGGCCCGGGGACTTGGAAGGAGTTGAAGTACCCCACGATGATGCTCTACTCATCAAAGCGGTAATAGCCAATTACACTATTCACCGCGTATTTGTTGACACAGGGAGCTCAGTCAACATCATATTCAAGAAGGCGTTCGATCAGCTGCAAATTGATCGAGCCGAGCTGTTGCCCATGACAACCCCGCTCTACGGGTTTACGGGTAACGAAGTTCAGCCGGTCGGCCAGATCCGGTTGGCTACATCGCTGGGAGAAGAGCCGCTCAGGAGGACAAGGACAACAAACTTCATGGTGGTCGACTCTCCCTCTTCCTACAACGTCATTTTGGGACGACCGGCTCTCAGCGAATTCCAAGCGATCGTCTCAACCTTCCATCAGAAGATCAAGTTCCCCGTGGAGGACAAAGTGGGAGAAGTACGGGGAGATCAACTAGCAGCTCGGTGATGCTACATCGAGATGGTCCGAGCAGAGGCCAATTCCGCTCGGAAGGCGCCCCGGATCGAGGTAAACGCCATCACAGAAAAGCCACCCTCTTTAATTTATGAAGAAAAAGAGGAAGTGTAGATTCACCCAACCCGATCGGAGGCCACAACCTTTATTGCGTCCGATCTGGAGGAGAAGCAGAAAGAAGAACTGATCCACTGCCTTCGAAGAAATCATGATGTCTTCGTCTGGTCGACACATGAGCTGCCCGGAGTTTTGCCGAGCATAGCGCAGCACGAGCTACATGTCCGACCGGACGCACGGCCAGTAAAGCAAAGAAAAAGGGACTTCAGCGCCGAGCAGAATTCCATCATCCGAGCGGAGGTGGAAAAACTTCTGGAGGCCGGCCATATCCGCGGTTGGCTAACGTAGTATTAGTCTCCAAGCCAGGCAACAAGTGGAGAGTGCGCGTAGATTTTCGGGATCTCAACAAAGCTTGCCCGAAAGATTTTATCCTCCGGATAGATCACCGTGGACTCTACGGTGCGAATTAATCAGATGCTCGACGCCTACCGAGCTATCACCAAGCACCGTCACCGTGAAGATCAAGAAAAAGTCGGGACCGACGGCACTTATTGCTATAATGTGATGCCGTTCGGATTGAAGAATGCGGGGGCCACATATCAGCGCTTGATGAATAAAGTATTCAGAGAGCAGATCGGGCGGAATCTAGAAGTTTATGTGGACGACATTCTCATTAAGTCCGTCCGAGCGGCCGATCTCTTCAAAGACATGGAGGAAACCTTCCGAACGCTGCGCAAATATGGAGTCAAGCTAAATCCCCAGAAGTGCCTGTTCGGAGCAAAAGGAGGGCGCTTTCTGGGGTACATAGTGACCGAGCGGGGAATCGAAGCAAATCCCAGCAAGGTGAAAGCTCTACAAGATATGCCGCCTCCAAGAAATACAAGGGAAGTGCAGCGTTTGACCGGTCGGATAACCGCTCTGTCCAGGTTCATCTCCAAAACCGCCGACCGGAGCCTTCCTTTTTTCAAGATCTTACGCAAAGCTACAAAATTTCACTGGGACGAAGAATGCGACCGGGCGTTCGAAGATTTGAAGGCATATCTGAACTCCCTCCCGGTATTAGCCAAGCCGACTACGGGTGAGCCACTTCATATGTACTTGTCTTCAACCGAGCATGCAATCGGCTCAGCTTTAGTGAGGTCGAGCGGAGAAGAGCCTGTGTATTTCCTTAGTCACATTTTAAAAGATGCTGAATCTCGCTACACTGGGCTCGAGAAGCTGGCTTTCGCTCTGGTCCTCGCCGCTCGGCGCCTTCGTCCATACTTCCTGGCGCATACGATCATTGTCAAAACCAATAGCCCGCTCATACGTGTTCTACTAAATCCAGAGGCATCCGGACGGCTCATCAAATGGACGACGGAGTTGAGTGAATTTGATATCCAATACCAGCCCCGCTCGGCTTTCAAAGCGCAATCCTTGGCCGATTTTGTGGCTGAGGTGCAAAGGTCGGAGCCAGAAGCTATGTGGAGAATATATGTGGATGGGTCGTCCACTCGGCTCGGAAGCGGGATTGGAATATTGTTACTCTCCCCTCAAGAAGAGAAGATGCACTTATCCGTCCGACTGGATTATAAAGCTACCAATAATGAAGCAGAGTATGAGGCCCTCATAGCCGGCTTGCAGGCAGCTCGGCATGTAGGAGCTGGTCGGGTAACTCTTCACTCGGATTAGCAGTTGGCCGCTCAGCAGCTCTCTGGTACCTTCGAAATCAATAGCGCTCGGGTCAAGCTCTACGCTGAAGCCTTCGAGAAGCTCAAAGCTGATTTTAGAGAAGTTATTGTCCAGAAGATACTCAAAGCAGAAAATCAAGCAGCCGATGAGTTAGCCAAGCTCGCGAGTTCAATAACGCCGGTCGCCATTCAGCCGCCGATTGAAAAAGTACTGTTGGTGGCACACGTCGACCGGATGGAAGGCCTCACATTTCCAAGCGACTGGCGAACACCCATCATAGAGTTCCTCCGCTCGGGAGCCACACCGTTCGACCGGAACGAAGCCCAGCTGTTAAGAAGGAGGGCCGGTCGGTTCACACTCATCGGCGATCAGCTTTATAAGAAGGCTTTCTCTCGCCCGCTGTTGAAATGCGTGAGCTCGGAAGACTCGGCTTACATCCTCCAAGAGGTACATCAAGGATCGTGCGGAGGACATCCGGACGGACGATCACTAGCTAAGAAGATCCTCTTGGCCGGGTACTTTTGGCCAACCCTACAAGCAGACGTCGCTCGGACAGTATCTACGTGCCTTTCATGCCAGAAGTACAATAACTTCTCCCACCGACCGGCCGAGAAAATGAAGGCATCAACCGTTTCATGTCCGTTCGATCAATGGGGAATGGATATTGTTGGTCCATTTCCGATGGCGACCGGACAGAGGAAATTTTTACCGGTGGCGGTCGATTATTTTTCCAAGTGGGTGGAGGCCGAGCCGCTGGCAAAGATCACCGAACAGATGGTCAAAAAATTCATCTGGCAACACATCATCTGTCGGTTCGGCATCCCTCGCCGATTGGTTTCCGATAATGGGCGGCAATTCACAGGGAAGGTGCTAGAGGATTGGTGCAAAAGTTACGACATCGAGCAACACTTCACGTCCGTGGCTTATCCCCAAAGCAACGGTCAAGCCGAAGTAGCCAATCGGGAAATTCTTCGTATTCTGCGCGCTCGGCTCGACCATTTGGGAGGAAGTTGGCCGGATGAAGTGCCGGGCGTCTTATGGGCCATCCGAAAGACTCCGAAGGAAGGGACGGGCGTCACACCGTTCCATTTAGTGTATGGCGGCGAGGCGGTTATTCCGGTTGAAGTCGACGTCGAGTCCGTCCGAATCCAGAGCTATGACGATGACAACGCCGAACGGAGGAACATGGAGCTGGATTTGGTCAGCGAGGAGCGAGCCAAGGCGTCCGTTCGGCTAACGGCGTACCGGCAGCGGATGAAGCAAAATTACAACCGCCGTGTAATCCCCAGATCATTCCAAGTCGGCGATCTTGTCTGGAAGAAAGTCAAGCCGATCGGCGACGTCGGCAAACTGGAGGCACCGTGGGCGGGCCCCTTCAAGGTTATTGAAAAGCTCCGCTCGGGAGCCTATTATTTGGAGGATGAAGACGGGCGGCAGCTGGATCGACCGTGGAGTGCGTATCATCTCCAGCCTTATCGAGCGGGGTGAAAGGTGCACGAACGTAAATCATTTTTGTATATGTTAGTTGCCTGTGTCCTTGTAATGCAGGAAGCAAAATTAATTCAAAGGATGGCCAAGGGTTATGCCGATCGGCAGTGTCGAAGTTAGCCGTAAAGGCCATCGAGCTCCGACGTTAAATATCGAGAGACGAGCCGGCGTCTATAAATCATCCGAGCGGAAGACCGTCGAGCTCCGACGTTAAATATCGAGAGACGAGCCGGCGTCTATAAACGTCCGAGCGGAAGACCGTCGAGCTCCGACGTTAAATATCGAGAGACGAGCCGGCGTCTATAAACGTCCGAGCGGAAGACCGTCGAGCTCCGACGTTAAATATCGAGAGACGAGCCGGCGTCTATAAACGTCCGAGCGGAAGACCGTCGAGCTCCGACGTTAAATATCGAGAGACGAGCCGGCGTCTATAAATCATCCGAGCGGAAGACCGTCGAGCTCCGACGTTAAATATCGAGAGACGAGCCGGCGTCTATAAATCATCCGAGCGGAAGACCGTCGAGCTCCGACGTTAAATATCGAGAGACGAGCCGGCGTCTATAAATATTCCGAGCGGGAAAAAAAAAGAAAAAAAAGACTGCAAGTGTCTGAGAAGTTCGCCGCCAATATCGTTCGACCGACTCTATGTTCCGCTCGGCTCAGGGCCCAAAGGTTCTTGTCGGCTTATAGCGAGCGATCCTTGCTAGCAAAGCGGAATGTTACGCGTCCGGAATATTTGCCCGAGCGGAAGGGCATCGCCCAGTACTTCGCAAAAATGCCTTTCGAATGCCAGAGGTGTGATAATAGGCGAGCGGGCAACACACATATTAATTAGCAAAAGGACAGTGCAAAAAGATGGAGTGCGCGAAAGGAAAGCATTGCATTAAAAATAAAATCTCAGGCCGGGCAGCCTAAGTACAAAAGGGATCATATTTAGCCGAGCGGCCAAATTACAAAATTACTCGATATAATCGTAGAGGGTCTTGGGGATGGTATCTAGGAGCGCCACCTGGTCGCCGGCCGGAATATTGGTGGACTCCGGAAGAAGGCCCTTCGACTTCAGATAGGTCATAGTGGCAGTCATGGCCAAGTCGAAGGCTGTGTACATCCGCTCGCAGATTTTCTCCGAGAATTCGGGCGATCGGATGTAGCTATGTCGTAGAGCGGCGACTCGGCTCGGCTCGGCATCCTGATATTTTTTGAAAGCCATCTGGGAGCCAGTGAGGGCCTCGTTCAGATTCTTAAGCTTTTCTGCGTCGGCCGAGCGGCCCGCCTTCTCCCTGTCGAGCTGCTCTGTCAATTCCTTTATCTTCAGCTCCAGACCCCGAGCCTCAACATTCTTCTTCTCCAGATCGGAGATAGCTGTATTCTTCCAAGTGGTGGCCAGGGCTATTTTCGTGTCAAGCGACTTGACTTGTCGCTCGGACTCGGCCAAGGCATGGGCCTGGTCGGCTGTCTTCTTTTGTTCAGCTGCCAGCAGAGTTTGAGCTTTCTTCAGCTCCTTTTGCAGCTCGGAATAGGAAGGGCCCTGAAGGCCGGACGGACCAACTGTGACCTTCAGTTGCCGTAGCTCTTCACCACCAGGGCCAAGCGGTTGGAAACCGCAATTTCCTCCACCCATCTCTGGCAAAGGAAAATTATAGTTATTAGAGGCCGATCGGAAATAATGAACACCAAAGTTGGTAGATTACAAACTTACCCCCGTGGCCTGCTGCATATGGCTGTTAGCCAAATTTTCGATGGGTATCATCGCAGTGCGGGCCCGAGCATCGGCCCACATCTCAGCTAAGGGCCCTTTCAAGGTGATGGTGTGCTCAGGCGCAGATGGACGGTCGGCTTCTGGAATCAGCTCTTCAGTCGGGAGATGAAGAGTGACCCGAATCGTGCGGCCATGACCAGGGGTCGTCCGACCGGTGGTCGGAAGGGGATCAGAAGCCGGCGTAGAAAACTGGGAATGAATGGTCGAGCGCTGGACAGAATGGCGAGCGGGTGGAAGGGTACTGATTGGAATAGCCTCCATTGGCGCGGCCGACTCGTCCCATTCAGAAGGTGTCCGGTCGGACGAGATGGTTTCAGTCACTGGCGCCTTGCCTCGAGCGGTTGCAGTGACCCGCTCAGATGGTTGGACCGCGGAGGTCGCCGACCGCAGGGGAGTCTCCACTCAGCGCCTCTTCTGTAGAGGTTGCTCCTCCTCCTGAGCGGAACCTTCCTCGGGGGCAGTTGGTTCTCCAGGAGTGGCTCCGCTGGCCACGTTTTGTTGAGAAGCGGGAGCGGTCGACTCAGCCTGAGTCCCGCTCTCTCCTTCATGGGATCCGATCGGCTGGATACCCAAAGCTTCCATTTCTCTGGCCGCCGCGGCTTCCAGAGCGGCCGCCTTTCTCTTCAAGACACCGGCCATGACCGAATCCATAACGATGTCCGCTGTAAAGAAAGGAAAAGAAATCAGTTAGTAATCAAAGCAAATGCCCAACCAAAGTTCTTACCGAAGCCGGCCGGAAGAGGAGTCCGTATAGGACTCAGCCCGAAGATGTACATCACTCCCTCGTGGAGAAGTTTGTTGATGTCGAGTCACAGACCGGCCAGTATATTTGCAGCGTGGAGGTAGTCCGGTCGGGTCTTGAACTTCTTCAACTCGGGAGTGGGAGGCAGACTGACCTGCCACTGGGTCGGGAAGTTTGCCTGATTGGGCATACGGATGTAGAAAAAATAATCCTTCCAATGTTTATTGGAAGTAGGAAGTTTGTTGAAAAAGACCAAGCCAGGCCGAGCTTGGAACATGAAGGTGCCCGGCTCGGCTTGCTTGGGGTAGTAAAAATAAAAGAAGACCTCCGGTCGGAGGGGGATGTTGTGAATCTTAAACCAAACGACGACACCGCAGAGGAGACGGAAGGTATTGGGTACTAAACTGCCGAGCGGCACACCGAAAAAGTTACAGACATCTATGATGAAAGGGTGTACAGGAAAACGAAGACCGACGGTAAACTGGTCTCGGAAGACACAGAAAGCTCCGCGCGGCGGTCTGTGAGGCCGAGCGGAAGGACCAGCTAAGCGAATTTCAAAATCCTCTGGGATTTCGAAATTGTCGGCCAAAATATCGAAGTCCCGCTGTTCGAATCGGGACTACATGGTGGTGTACCATGGGCCGAGCGACTGATCTTCGGGATTGGAAGAGCTAGCCATGGGCCGATCGGGAGGAGTCAAAAGGCAAAAAAGGCAGGAGAAAAACAACAGCGAACGAAAGGAAGTTTCAAGGATCAAAACTGAGAAAGAAATGCGGAGGAAACACCGGAAAGGAGGAAGGAAAGATATAAAACCTTGCTGCGGGGAAAGGGATCGAGGGAAAGGCGCCGGAGAGCGTCGGAGAGCAGAAACAGGATCGCCGGAGCTCCAAAGCGCAGGGGGCAGTAGTCGAAATCGCGGAGGCAAGTGAGGGAGACAAGGAAACGAAGAATTTATAGGGTGAAGGCCGGGCGGCCTCCACCGTTGGATCCAGGTCACGAGAATCAAAGCATGCATCGAGCTGTCCATTTCAAATCACTTCGATCACATCAAAACACCATGCCACCGCCGCCGTACACCGATGGCAGTGCTCCACGTGGCATTCAATCATTCGGAGCATTTAATGAAAGCATGCTCAACCTTAATGTCGAAGATTGGCGCAGAGCACGAGGAGATCCAGTCAATGCCATTGTTGATTCACTTGAAGGATACCTCTATGGTTGGCCGAGCGGAGGATACCAACACGAAGGAGCCGCTCGTCCAGATTCTTAGTCCAGTCAGTCGGACTATTCGCCTCCTTCGACTAGACTTGAAGGGGATGCAAGTGATCCGGTAGTAAGAACAGGGGACCCCGCCCTGTGAAGTCAACGCCACGTGGAAGCCATAGTGGCAGTTGTCCGTCCGGAGAGGGCAGGGTCCGACCGGACGGCCGGACGGCCGACCGGCCGATGGAGTCGCACGCCCGGAGAGGGATGGGTCCGATCGGCTTGCCGACCGGACGATATTCGCCTGATGGTTAAAGGCGCCCTGTCGAAATCAGGGTTCCGGCGCTCAGCGGAAAAGGTCGCTTGGCCGAGCGGACCTCACGCTCGGTCAAAGTCATAAGGTAGTACTGCTAATAGTCCCCATAAATCACGTGATGGAGGATCTCCCCCAAGTAAACCACCGCATATGTCCGGCCGGATGTTGAGGGAGCTGTCCGCCCGGAAGCCAGATTTGGAGCAAAGGAGAAAAGGACAAGGGACGTCTTTTTCTGACAGCAGGTATGTTTCACGTGTGGGCCATGCTCCAAATCTTGTGACAGGGGATTCCGCTGTCCCATCGAGGACATGCTAAGACTGTAGCAGTATGGGTCAGGGAAGCTCACTGACAAGTCCTTACTGGAGTATGGGCCATGGACACGTGTACACCTCGGTAAGTGTACACTCACTTCTTCGCTGCCCTATATAAAGGCCCTCATTCTTCGCCGGAGGTATGCATTCTACAAGCTTTGGAGCCACTTTCTTTACCACTTGCTTGCCTGACTTGAGCGTCGGAGGGTCGCCGTCGGGAACCCCTTCCCGGCCCGACTTCTGTGCAGGGTCGCCGGAGTTTCGTACGACCAGTCGAAGACCCACATCAGCAATCGGAGAGCGTCACGTGCCCAGCGTCCGTTGAGTCAGCTGTTCGGACAGGATCAGACCGCAAAAGCACAAGTGGTAGATGCCAATTATTAGGTTCATCACTTGTTAGCTGGTTTAGTAGAAAGCAACATTGTGTTGCTCTATCTACAACTGAGTCAGAATACATAACTATAGGTGAATGTGTTGCACAATTATTATGGATGATGCATACTCTAAAAGATTTCAACTTAAATATCACAAATGTAAAAGTATTAATTGACAATATAAGTTTAATTAACTTAACCAAGAACCCTGTGCATCATTCAAGAACCAAACATATTGAAATTAGGCACCACTTTATCAGGGATCATGTTACTAAAGGTGATATTGAACTTAAATACATTGAGTCCAAATCAAATTTAGCTGACATTTTCACAAAACCACTCCCTGAAAGTGAATTTAGCAACTTACGTCGAAAATTAGGGATGTGCTTAATAGACTAGGAGTTTTAAATTTCAAAAACATTTTCAAAAATGGCTTTCTCAAATTATAGGTTGAAACATATTGTGTTTTCAAAACCTTCCGTCTTTTTAGATTTTCAAATAAAGTTTTAGCCTTAGACTAGTTCAAAATCCTTAGAGAACATACACCCATAGGACTAGTTTTGAGCATCTCACCAAAACCCTAGGCTTACCTTGCTTGTGCTTGCCGAACAATAGAATGGGGTGAGATGCATAGGCCACTTGCCTAAGACTTAAGATGCTTATTTCAGTGCATCGACATAAGTCTGGGCGTTAAAAACAAAATATATATTAATCAAGTTAAGATTGACATTAACTTGACTAACCAAGTGAAAGCTGCTATCTTTTGATAAGTCAGTCAGTAACTAACTGGTTAGACATTTGATTTAATGTCAGGTCCAGGGGGAGGAATCAATTAAAATTTTTTTTCGGTTTTTCAAAACATTTTTTTTTCTCTTAAACCTATTTTTGAAAACTAAGTTATTGAATTTCAAAATTAGATTTAACGTAGTTTTGAAAATTGAATCTAAAAATCTAGTTCTGAGAATTTGACTTTACTTAATTCTACTTAATTCTACAAAAATTAATTTTTGTAAACTAAGCGTAAGTTTATAAACTAAGTTTTTTAAAAAATTTTTAATCTTTTACAAACTTAGTGTTGAAAATTAAATCAATCTTGAAATATATTTTAAAACTTAGTTTTGAAATTTTGCTTATGTTTGAAAAGAGTTGAAACCTGTTTTAAAAAATTGTTTTTCTTGAAATTTAGAACTTATTCTTAAATCTTAACCTTAGAAGCTATACTTGAAAAATTAGCTATTTTTCACAAAACTTAGCCTTTAAATCTGGATTTTTTTTATATATATACACCTATTTTTGAAAACTAGCTTTAAAAAATCAAGTCTTTTATGTACTTAAGTCTTAACTCCCCCAGAATAACTTGACATGATTCCTTACTTTGTCTGAAGTCTATATTTTTAATTACTTTAAACATGCTTATTTTTGATGAATGCCAAAGGGGGAGGGTTAGGTGGGTTAAGTTAGCCAAACCAATTGAAAATACAAACTAACTTAAAAAAACCTCCACATAATGATGTTATCTGTTTTTTTTCTTGCAAATGTCTTCACTAACTTAACTAGGTTGTCATTCCATCAAAAAGGGGGAGATTGTTGGTGCGATTAGCACTAACGATTTAACCCAGGTTTTGATGAATGACAAATAGGTTAAGTTAGATTTGTTGTTATCTGACACTTTGATCGAGTGTGCAGGAGAAGTCCAGACAGGTCGACGGGCTGACCGGATGTCTGGCAAGAAGTCCATCTAGGTCGACGGGCTGACCGGATAGCTGGCGAGAAGTCTAAGCGGGTCGACGGGCTGACCAGACGCTTGGCAAGAAGTCCAGCTAGGTCAACGGGCTGACCGGATAGCTGGCGAGAAGTCCAGACAGGTTGAAGGGCTGACCGGACGTCTGGCAGGTAAGTAAGGTAAGTCACTGGAGGACGCGTTCCCGGGAAGGGAACATTAGGCGTCGATCCGGCTTAGATCCATTTCGGATATCTAAGTCGAGATCGTGACTAGATTCCGGTCTCGGAAAGACAGAATCTAAGTCATACTTTTTCTGTTAATTCATTGTGCTAACAATCTGTGTTGCAGGGTATATTTTGCCTCGGACTAACCTTGTTTTGCAGGAGAAGGAATCTCTGGAAAAAGGTGGTCCGGGTGCCCGGAGGTCCGGGCGCCCGGAGGCAAGTTTTATCCTCAGCGTCGCCTCGTCACGTGGAGCATCCTGACTGGACTTGCCACGTCGCACCAGGGCGCCCGGAAGGGATCCAGGCGCCCGGAGCAGCATATAAAAGAAGCCCCAGGGGTGGAGCTTCTCAAGAACATCTCTCAGAATTCCCAGATTGCTTTGCTGCTCTGTGCTCCAGCGATGCTAACAAAGCTCCGACAATGCGCCCTTGCTCCTTAAGTGTTCTTTTCTGTCGGTACAGCTTTGTGCTTTGTTTCATTAGCATTTCTTGTACTCTTTTTGTAATCACATTCGAATTACTAGTGATTGCCCAACGAAAGTGGTCAAGGACCACGGGCATTCGAGTAGGAGTCGTCACAGGCTCCGAACGAAGTAAAATCAATTGTGTTCATTTACTTTTTTGCTGCGTACTTTTACACTCGAGTTTTCGAATCGATATTCACCCCCCCCCCTCTATCGAACGATCACGGTCCCACACTTTGATCCCAAGAATATGTCCACATTCTCCCAAGTCCTTCATATCAAACTGCTTGGACATCCATACCCTTACGTCTGACAATACTTTGACATTATTGTTAATGAGCAAAATGTCATCTACATATAGTACAAGAAATACCACCAAGTTTCTGTTACTTTGCCAAGATGCTACATCTTTATCTTGTAATGCTTCATCATATGTCCAGGGATCAACTTCATGTTCACCAGGGATCAAGTCCAAAGACTCCCCCAAAAATATGAATCTTTCAAGTTGTTTAACAACCCTCTCACTACGACGAGGCACTACCTATAATTGTGCATCATTTGTGACACATGTTGCAGTTACTTGTGGTATCTCATCTTGTACCGTTGGCACTAAAGTAGAAGTGTCCTCTCTTATTTCCTCAAGATCAATTTTACTCATGGGATTGTGGTTCATTACATAGTCCTCTTCTAAAAATCGGACATTGGTGCTAACAATGACCTTCTGATCTTTAGGACTATAAAACAAACCACCTTTCGTTCCTCTAGAATATCCCACGAACAAGTGAACTTCTGTACGTGATTCCAACTTATCAATGTCTCCCTTCAGCACATGTGCTGGACTATCCCAAATCTAAATGTGTTTCAAACTAGGCTTACGCACATTCCATAATTCTGTGGGAGTAGAGGGTACTGACTTAGAAGATACAAAGTTCAGAATGTATGCTGCCATTTCCAGAGCATATCCCCAAAATAAATTTGGTAATTCTAAATAACTCATCATTGATCTAACCATTTTCATAAGAGTCATATTCTTTCGTTTCGCCACACCATTTTGTTGGGGTGTACCAGGTGCAGACAATTGGGATTGAATCCCGACCTCTAATAAGTAACTCCTAAACTCTCCTAAGAGGTACTCTCCATCACGATCAGACCGTAGTGTCTTGATACTTTTACCATGACGTTTCTCCACATCATCCTTGTACTCTTTGAACTTATCAAAGCACTCAGGCTTGCGGCGCATCAAGTAAATATACCCATATCTCGAATAGTCATCTATAAAAAAGATAAAATATTCAAAACCACCTCTTGTCTGGATAGTCATAGGCCCACACAAATCAGAATTCCAACACTTCTTTGGCTCTATACCCCTTTGCCTTAAAAGGCCTCTTGGTCATTTTTCCTTCCAAGCAAGACACGTAGGTTGGAAAGTTTTCCATTACCAATGAATCCAAAGGTCCATCGGCTATTAACCTTTAAATCCTACTCAATTTAATATGACCCAACCTTAGATGCCAAAGATATGTTTGGTTCATTTCCGAAGGTTGTTTTCTCTTATTAGAATTAGAAGATGTGTTATTAATTTCCATTTGTTGCATCATGAGAGTTATTGAATTAAGAGTATACAAATTGCCAACCAACACACCAGAACAGATAGCCATCCTATTTTTCTTGACAACCACTTTATCATCAAAAGAAATAGAATATCCATCCATAAATAATTTAGAAACTGAAATCAAATTCTTTCTAAAACATGGTACGTAAAGACAATTTTTCAAAATCAAAATTTTATTCCTATCAAAAGACAAATAAACATCTCCTACTACAACAGCCGTCACTCTCGTAACATTGCTCATATAGACGGTAATTTCTTTGTCATGAAGTCGTCTAGTTTCCTGGAACCCCTGCAATGAATTACAGACATGATCAGTGACTCCCGTATCTACACACCAGGTATCGGTAGATAACACCGCTAAACATGTTTCAACAACTAATGAATAAGATATACCTTTATTATTCTCCTTTCTGCGAGGACAATTCACCTTCCAATGCCCAGACTGCTTGCATGTGAAGCACTTGCCCTTCGACTTCTTCACACCTGCCTGCGGCCCAGTCCCTTAAGGTCGAGTCACTTTTTTTGCTGAACCAACTTGTTTCTTGTTCTTCTTTCCGCCTTTCGGCTTAGAGGCAGAAACGTTTTCAGCAATGTGAACTTGAAAACTTTGACGAAATAACCCTTCTGTCGCTTGGAGTTCTGTCAGAAGTTCCACCAACGAATAAACCCTTTTGTTTATATTGTAATTCAGGTGGAACTCCTCAAAATTTTGGGGCAGCGTTTGGATAATGATATCGACCTGGGTTTCCCTATCGATTTCAACTCCAAGGACTTTCATCTCATTTAAATGAGTCATCATCTTGAGAATATGATCCCTCATGGGTGTCCCCTCAGTCATGGTGGTCGTCATTAAGTTTCTCATGGCCTCCTGCCTGACAACCTGATTCTGGTGTCCGAAGAGTTCCTTGAGATTGAGCATCATGTCATAGGCAGTGGGTAAGACCTGATGTTGATGTTGCAGCACATTTGACATAGAAGCCAAAATGTAACACCACGCCATCTCATCTACCTTGACCCATTTCCTATGTCTCTCTATCTCCTCTTCACTAGAATCTGTATCAGGCACGCTAGGATAGATCTCAAGAAGTATGAACTTGTATTCTTCAGCAGTTAAGACAATGCCCAAGTTTCGTTTCCAATCAATATAATTTGGACCAGTAAGTTTATTTTCTTTTAAAATAACAGCAAGAGGATTGAAAACCATTTTGAAATCCTGAGAATCACAAAATAAAATATTTGGTCAAAACTTTAGAATTTAAAATAATATTGATTCCTCAAACAATATAATTTAAATTCACCAACACCTCAAAACACCATGAATTTCGTATGCCACGATAGCGTTGACGTATACTAATTCAAATATTTGTAAGATGAGATTTTATCCATTAATTTTATTATCTGGTCAACCTAACTTTATGACAAATAAAATTAATAGTTGGTTCATCTTCGGTCACACAAATAATAGCAGTGACTACAATGGGGAGGATACTATTAAATGCACCTAAGTATATATCATTACTCGATACTTAGTCCATTAATTAGGATTGTGCCCCTTCAGATGGAAAAGATCACACATACCTAAATAATTTCCTATTATCATTCATAGAGGAAGTTTGATCTAGTGATCTGCAAACAAACTCATTCGATATGGAAGAAGGCACTTAGAGCCAACGCGCAAGTTTAAATGCATCACTTACAAACCAGTAATGGAGACCGTAGAATTTATTTAAATAATCTCTCTCCTACTTAGTTATTTAAATTGAGGAATTTTAACATGCATACACATCACAGCACATAAAACCAGTATCACAACACACACAAGCAATATATAAAGGCAATAAATATGAAAATAAAATTTCTAATTATTATGGCCTCATCTATTGCTGTCCTCTAATATGCCGCCAATGGATCACTGTCCTCCAATATGCCGCCAATGGATCAAGCCGTCACGTCTATCTTGCTTCCTTCTTCGTCGCACCTCTGGTCCTCAAAATAACACCACACATAGCAAGGATACAAGCCGTTGCGAAAAGAAATAAAATTTACATTTATCGATCCTATATTCCACAAAGGAATTTACATGTAATCTACATTGAATAGAATGTAAAAAAAATAATAATACGGTAATCAGCTGTATTTAATTATTATAATCATGCACACATAACAACCTCGACATGCCCGAGGGTTCAAATCATACACAAACACACAAAGCCATAATAGTTGGATCTAGGATGCATGCAACCACATAGTTAATATTTTTAGCACATCCTACTATTATCCAGCCTAAACTTATGTATGAATAGCATATAATTTAGCCGAAAACCAATCACATAGAACCAGAAAAGTTGCTCTGATACCACTTGAAGGCGCTGGAATTCCGTTCTATTTAAATTTTTCTGTAAAAAAATTGTACAAGTACAGAACTATTCCTAGCAATCCGCATGTTCGATCAGACATGTGTTTGATCAATCAAGAAAGTTCTTGACGAATCAAAGCACACCTTGATCGAAGTACAAGATCGCTGACCTCTTATGTTGGTATTCAAAATCGATACAATGAAAACTCGACTAATTATACAGCGAAATTAAAGAACTAGTTGTATCTTTCTTTTATGACTAAAGACCTCTTGATCTTCTGCCGTATTCCTCTCCTCTTCTTGGACGTCATGTGGGGGATGATCTACCAATACAACAACCACCCTTACTCTTATTTCTCCAAACCGCCGGTTACAAAAGGAGGCTCTAGGATGGGGCACCTTCTAATCTTCTTCCTTCTCTTCTTCTTCTTCTTCTCCAATCTGCCAACCACTAGGGGGGTGGGCGACTACCGAGGAGGAAGGGGGGGGGGGGGGGGGCGTTGGCCACCAAGGAAGAGGTGGGATGCCGCCGGCCCTAGAAAAGGAGAAGAGGAGCCTTGTGGGAAAATTAGGTTTTAGGGGGCACCACCTACTTTTTTTATAACCTTTGCCGTCGGTTACTAAGAAAGAAAAATAACAGAATTCTATTTAGAAAAAATCTCTCTTTCTATAACCTTGTCGCTGGCCCTAGGAGGATGGAGAAAATCAAACCAAGTTAAACCAAACCAAGTTATGGATGGGTGGATATGAGGCTTTATATAGAGGCTACAACAGGGACCTAGAGGAGGAATTGGTTTAGGCCTCCTGATGGGCTTGAGCTTCCTGTGTTCAGCCTGAACACCCAACCCAAGTCCATCAATAATAACACATACCACTAAAGGGTTATTATTGAACTACCACACCAATCCCATATTACAATATGGGCTCTTTCTTATCATGAGTGTATTAATCTCCCTGTGTTTAAGATATCGTATGTCCATTAATTAATTGAGTTACTGACAACCCAATTAATTAACATATAATTCCAAGAGTAGTACCACTCAACTTTATTATCATGCCGAACTAAGTCCACCTACAGAGTTTACATGACAATCCTTATAAGCTCCTCAAGGGGACATCATCAGCCTAAATAATTAGGACACAGTTTCCTTCTATAATCAACAACACAACATATAAATAATACTATCTCCCAACTTATCGGGCATGTTGATTTAACGAATAAATCTCACCCATTGATAAGTTAAAGAAATAAATACTAAGTATACATTCTTGTTATTATATAGGGATTAATAGGACGCACATCCATAATAACAAAGGTTCTGTTCTTTTATGTAGTCAGTATAAATTAAACAACCTCAAATGGTTCTGCTCAATACACATATAGTGTACTAGTGTAATTTTATAGTCAAGACAGACTAATACCAAATTATACTACAACCGTTCCAATGGTTTGCCCCTATCCATCTTGGTTGTGAGCTACTATTTATAATTTATAAGGAACCGATAACATGATCTTCTGTATGACACCACACACCATGTTATCTACAATATAAATTAAATGAGCAACTGCATCGACATATATATAAATATAAAATGTAAACATTTGACCAAAGTGATTCTTATTTCAAAATATTTCAAAACAGATGTTCATACAAAAGCTAGACTTATAGTATACATCTCAACAATCACTGTTGACTATATGAAGTCAAAGGATAACCTAGTGGATCCACTAACCAAAGGGTTAAATCGAGAGTTAGTTGCAAGTTCATCACGAGGAATGGGCTTGATACCGTTGTCAGTGATCAGTGCAGAGGACTCCCAACCTATGCTGACTGGAGATCCCAAGAACTAGGTTCAAATGGATAACTAATCCGCACTGACTAGACACACTGTGAGGGATATCCCAATAAAACAGTGACTAAACTAGGATAAGCTGATGGACTTTTAATGATCAAGAAGAGTAGATGACAATTCTTAAGGGATCACCTATGTGAGAAAGAAGTGGGGTTGTTTCGAAGAGAATTGGAGGCATAATTCTTAGAGCTTCTCACAGAACCAGGCGTGTTCATGGCCAAGAACGAACACACTCATGAGAACTGAGTTGTATTAGGGAGAGTCTTGGGTGAGATTTGTCACTGCTTACACAGACGGTAATATAGTTCAAGGGCATCGTGTCTAGTATCAGCCAACAAGCAACCAGATCTTCACAAGGGAAGGTTTAAAGGGTAAAACATACCTATCATATACTTGACTCAACTGCTGAATGCTATCACATACCCTATCTCCATTCATGTGGGGGATTGTTGAATATGTGTGAATGGAGAAAAGGTGGAAGAGGATAAAAGCTCCATTGTGAATGAGACTTTAGTCCCACAATGGAAGTTTCATGGCATATTGGTTGGTTTATATTGATTCACATGCATTGAGGATGTGAACAAATGCATGGGGAGAGGCTCTCTCTCACGCGTGGTGTGTTGGAGGGGGGGGGCCGGTGCAAATCCAGGGTCTGGATTACACTGAACCATGTTGACTCATGTGCGAGCACGACCTACACGCACCGAATGCCGAACCGATCGAGGCAAAATTTGACCAAGTGGAACAACCAATATTTTACCACATAAACCTTTTGTTTCTATGTAATAGATGCATTAAATTTGAGACTAATGCAGAATCAAAATGGTCGAGTGATAATGAGTGAAACGGTGGGCGTTTCACTGCTCGGTGAGTAATGGTCATTAATCGACCATTAATGCTGTCATTGATCTGAACTCCTATATAAGGAGGTTGTGATAACAAACAAAGCAGACATAGCAACACAAGCAGAAGTTCTCCACCTTCATTCCCTCCTCCTCTGTCGTGTAACTCCTGCTCGGCAAAGTGCCCATGATAGCAATCGGGTGTCACTCGATTCGCCGTGACCACTAGTACTTGGTGGGAATTATGGTCAACCGTTGTTTCCTTGAAAACAAATGACCCTGGTGAGCCTCGAAGCACAGTCGGAGGTGGGTGAATCTATTTTAAGGAAACTGCGACTCTTGCAGACATCGGTCCTTTTTTCTTGCTCAGGAGGTTGTTCACCCGCTCGAGCTCCTCTGCTTCTTCAGTCGCTCGGCCTATCTGCTTCTTCCGATCGGCCACTTGCCCAATCAGCCTCTTCACTCGCCCGATCGGTCTCTTCGGCCGCCTAATCGACCTCTTGCTCGACCTATCTACTTCGCCCAACCGACCTCTCACTCGGCATGTCTTCTTGCCCGATCAAACTCTCGCTCGGCCCGTCTGCTCGCCTGAGCAGCCTCTCGCTCGGCCTGTCTACTTCGCCCGACTGGCCTCTCGCTCGGCCTGTCTTCTTGCCCGACCTGCCTCTTGCTCAGCCTGTCTTCTTGTCCAACCGGCCTCTCGCCCAGTCTACTCTCTGTTTGGCTAAACTTGCTCGGCCTTATTGCCCAGTCAACCAATCTACTACTTGCCCACCCGACCATTAAGTTCGCTCGAACATTGCTGCTCTGAGTCAAAGTTTGGTCTGCACTCAGTAATTAGTAGAAACCAACCCTTGTTGGCATCCTGAGATTATTCGCTCAGGTCATCTTGACTGTAAGTTGAATTTAATTCTGTGTAGTTTAAATTCAGCTAATACCCCATCAATCTCCGGTAACAGATTGTTTCTTCCAATAAGTTCTTGTAAGAGATTGATCGCAATATCAATATCCATATCCATATCTTCAGATTGAATAAACTTACTCACAGTATTTATTTCTCGTAACAAGTTATACCAAATTACTATTCCAAGCAAGAACTCAAAACTCACAAGATCATATAGTGCTAAGGTCTCAACATCACCTTTTGTTTTAGAATCTAAGCAACTTCTGGAAAGTCAAGTAAAACACTCTTATATGTACAATTTACTCTTTTATGGCTTTCACACTTTCAACATAACTTTCCCAACGGGTATGTGACAATGACTTAGCAGTCAAACCAGGTATCTTATCTTTAAAAATTTTCCATCTCTTTGTAGAGGAAGAAAACAATGTGTAGATGTGTTACACCACTCTAAAGAATGACTTGGCTTTAGGACAACATTCCACCATATAAACTAAGGCCAAATTAAGACTATAACAACCACACAGTGTATAAAAAGCTCTAGGATTTATTTCAAGAATTTTTTCTTGTACACCTTTGTGTCTTCCACTCATGTTAGACCCGTTATCATACCCCTGTCCTCTTATGTCATCAGTCTTAAGCCCAACTCTAGTTAACGCATTTAGAAGTTCATTTGATAACCCAAGACCTGATGTGTCATCTACCTTCAAAAATTCAACCGACTATTCTTATACTTTTTGTGCATCTATCAAATCATCCAAGCATCGTATCACTAGAGACATTTGTTCTTAATGACTCACATCTGAAGTACAATCAAGTATTACTGAAAAATATTTTACATGTTTATTTTTTGCAATGATTTCCCTTTTCACTTTATTTTCCAAAGTTTTTATCAATTCATTCTAAATTTTGGGACTAAAATATGTATATTGAGATTCCCTTGCTTCATAATGTCGAACATGCTCTTCCATCACTGGATCAAACTCAGTAACCATTTATATCATTTGCAAAAATAGCCTATTATTCTCGACATAAAGTTTCTCATCATCCCCTCGAAAGGAAAAAGTATTTTTGGCAAGTGTTTTCACAATAGAGATTATTCTTGTTAACACTTGCCTCCAATGTTGTCTTTCTTTGTTCATTTGAAGTTGCATACTATAATCAATTGTTTGATTTTTTTTAGCCTCTTTTCTGATTCAACCCAAGCAATCTTGAAATCCATATGATCTCTACTAGCTTCATGTTGTTTAAGACTTCTATCCATATTATGCTGGTCTTTGTATCCATCATTACCCAAATTTCCCATTCTACTCATCATTTGTTCAATCTTGAATAACTTGCAGCAGAAGTAAAATATTTTATCCAATGAAATAGAATATACAAGTCATCTTTTATCTATTGTTTGTCCATTTGCCATTACTCATGTATAATGCGATGAATCAAAATGTCTATTGCTACTATCCTTAGGAAATAAAAAATCATTAACTCTTTTTAGACTCATTTCTATTAAGTAATTTCTTAATTTTTGACTGATGTTATTCCAATTTTCAGGATCCTCCAAATTCATTGAATTTAATTTTTCATGTTGAGAGTCTTCTTTTAAGTTTTCATTCAGCTCAATTAAATTGGCAACCTTAACAAATTCTTCATTTTCATTGTCACTTTGTTCTTCAATAACCAAATTATTCCCTAATTCCTCTCTTTGTATTCTACTACTTCTAATAAAATATTTGTTAATATTACCGACTTGACTTTGAATTAATGCCTCATCCCTTTATTTCATTGTTCTTTTTTGAGCTCCAGACATATATTTAGGAGGCATTTTCAATATTCTTATATTATTTTGCAAGGTATTAAAATTGAATATTAACTCAATAATTCGTATCTACATTTATCACAGAAACTAAAATAAAAAACTTTCAAATTTTTTTAAAGTTTCAGTCATTTTGGAAAGATGCAACAGTGAAGCCATGACCCCAAGCTACCATCTAAAAATTCTCTATAGCTATGATTTGATATTTTCAATTTCAAGATTAACAATATATTATGTTAGATTTTTTGGGGAAGTTTTCTAATAAAAATTTGATTAAAATGAAATGATATTTAATAAGAAGAGGCAGCTACAGTTAACTAACAACGTATATAAGAAAACTATTAGACTAATTTCAAATTTTTAATGAATGAGAAAGCACATCATATTACAATTTACATAATATATTTATATAAGCTAATTACATGTTCAAAAGATTCGGTGATCTAACTAATTTTCTAATAGGTGATAGATATAAAGTAAAAGACATAGCATGGAAAATCATCAAAAATGAAAAGGAGTTTAACCTTTCTTGGAAAATCATTAAAGTAAACTAATTGCAGGTATCCCGACAGCATCCCGTCCATTCGGTCACTCATCACGAGCAGTGACGTCAGAGTGCACGGTTGTCACAGCCCTACCCACTCAGTCTCACCATTGTGTGTGAGATGACTGACTGGCGTCAGGGGTGACCATGTCATTAACATCATATGCATTTATTGCATTTATTTGCTTGTGTTTGCTGCACTTATATGCTGCATTTTGGTGGATGCATTTGTTTGACATGCATACAGGAGGCATATTGTGTATCTGGTTTGACGACCCTTTTGTTCTGGATAGGAGTTCCTGGTGAGTACAACTTCCTCAGTTACCTTTCAGTTTTGCATATTTCCTATATATGATTAGGAAGCTGTATTCCATGTTTATTGCTGTTAGATATACCTTACTAGGCATGTCTATTGGTATTCGCTGAGTTGTTGAACTCACCCCCTTGGACATTATCTTTTTCAGGTACCAGATTGTTTATGGTGTCGCTTGGAGTATCCTGCCTGCTGGTTCCCATGTCACCTCAGAAGATCTGTCTTCGCTGTTGTCCATTTGTACTTTGGTATTTGTGTATCTAGCTTGTGTTTCGGTTTTGTTTCCGGAGTGGTGCTTTGTGGTGTGGTGTAAGCCTAGCCGGCTAGCATGTCATGTATTTTGGTTTTCTATCATTTTTCTGCTGTGTTTTGGATTTTTGTTCCAGCCGAGTGGGCTGATGATATAAACTGCGTGGATGACTTTGTGTTATATTTTATTACTGTTATTGTTCCGGCCGTGTTGCCCGAGGTATATGTGGCCCTGAGGGCTTTGTATAAATGTTTCAGATTATCACCCGTACAGGGGAGGTGCTGTCAAAATTTCTTCGGACAGGGGACTTCCTCGGGGCGTGACAATTTTAGTGGTATCAGAGCAGGTATACGATACTTGCTATGTGTTCTGGATTTTCGAGATTTATCTGATACCAATTTATTTGGTATCAAAGCTCGGCTTACGAGTCTTATTTTCTTGTGTTTCGGATTTCGTGTTTTGGTCTTCTTGATGTGACTTTTCGAGTTTTGGGACCTGGCAGCAGTAGGACATCTCCAAGCTATAGGAGGTATGTTGGTATACTGTTATCCTACATTTTTGTTAGTATATGTACCGTTGACTATTACAGTTTATGACATGTAATAGCACTTTGTATCTGGTATCTGTCTGATGTTGTAGCCATATTACATGTGATGGGTTAGCCACTGATGATGATCGACCTTAATAGAGGTTAAGGGTTATAATCTCTGGTGATTTTTCCATTTCATATTACCGGTAGTTTACCTTCCGTTATTACTAGTTGGTTAGAAGATTGAGGCACATACCAGCCTCTGTTATTATTAGTTGGGTAGTGGATAATATCTACATATTCATGTTGACTTAGCCAGTAGAATACCATGTTATCTTAGTTAATTTCATCAGTAAATATTGATTACTCTTGTTAGATCAGTCAGTAGAAGTCTGATTTATACTTGTTGATTTGGATAGTCATGGATTGATTTACCATAGTTGCTTGAAGAGGATTAATGTAATTTTGATCAGTTAGTAGATGACCGATTTAGTTTTGTTGGTCCGATCAGTAGGGGACCATCATACTCTATTTTTAGAGGTTAGAATCTTTGGGTTATTTGTGCTTAATCAGTTATCTAGAGCACATTTGAGTATATAGCCTGTACTGACGTGGAAAGGACTGAATTAGCCGTATACCATTATCAGTTTGGTCAGTCTATAGAGGATCGATGTATCCTATTTCATGTGGACTTTCATTTTAGACTGTATGTACCTAGTTGGATAATTTAGAGGGTAGCATAGGGAATGTCAGGTTGATTGGATTACATATGCTGATTATTCATAGCTATGTTGCATGTGTATATGATTGTTATGTGTTGTAGGAGTCTTGTGGTAGACTGTCCATTTGCAAGTAGTATATATATACATGTTCTGATATGGTTTGTTGGTTCCTTGTGAATCATAGCTATGTAGTTAGGTGTACGTGTTTGATTGTTTTATTGGAGGTATCTTATCGATTAAATCTTTGTTGTGGTATGTGCACATGGGTGTGAGTGTCTTATTGGAAGTATCTTGTTGATTACATCGATGTTGTGATATGTACATATGTGTTTGGTGTGGTATCTGAGGTATCTTGTTGATAGATTTGACGATGAGTTTGATTTGATTGCTGGATTGTTATACCTTTGGCTGCCCACAGTGATCTGTGGTAGAGAGATCTCGTGCAGTCTTTAGCTGGATAGTTAGGTGCCTTGGGCACTTACGTATTGAATGTGGTGGAGCGTTGCTCCCACACAGGTTGTGGATTGCTTGTAGTGGAGTATTGCTCCCATATATATATTGTAGATACATATTTCGGATTATTTGTGGTGAAGCGTTGCTCCCACATATGGAGGATTTCTTGCGGTAGAGCGTTGCTCCCATATATGTGGTATTTCATGTGATGGAGTGTTGCTCTCACACTGGAGGATCTATTCTTTGGTGATTTATATCGTTGGTGATCAGATCTATTTATTGTCGAGGATCTTATGGTTAGGAATGGCTGTGATACGGACATTATGTGTTTTGGTTTTACCATTAGGGCTTGCGGTGCTCTAGATGTTATCATGGACTCGATGATTTGGGTATCACTAGGATGTTTGGATTGGTTTTCATTGTCCTTGTTGACGATGTGGTGATCTATTTCTGATCTGAGGTGTATCACGTACACCATCTTCGCATAGTTCTAAAGATGTTTCGCCGAGAACATCTATATGTGAAGATCAGTAGTGTGCATTTTGATTGTCTTCTATGAGATGATTGAGACACATGGTCACCAGTAGGAGTATACCGTGGTTCCACAGGAGATAGAGGTTGTTACCGTTGGGAGTAGACGAAGTCTATAGAAGAGGCTCGCAACTTCCTTTGTTTGGCTCGATATTTCCGGAGATACGTTGAGGGTTTCTCACGGATTGCTATGCTACTGACATGCCTGACCAGGAAAGGCGTGAAGTTCACGTGGTTCGAGGACTACGATACCAGCTTCCAGGAGCTGAAGCGGAGATTAGTGTCGACTCCAGTTTTGATTTTTACCTTCTGGAAAGGATGGATTCATACTCTATACCGACGTTTCTTTTCAGGGTTTGGGAGCTGTTTTGATGCAGCACGGCAGGGTAGTCTCCTATACTTCTCGATAGTTGAAGGAGCATGAGAAGAACTACCCAGTTCATGATCTGGAGTTAGCCGTCATTATCTTTGCTTTGAAGATTTAGCGACATCATCTGTTCAGTATTACCTGTATGATATTACATTGAGATTCTCACTGACCATAAGAGTTTCAAATATTTGTTCACTCAAAAGGAACTCAATCTCCGACAGAGGAGATGGATGGAATTCCTGAAAGATTATGATTGTACCATTAGCTACCATCCGGGGAAAGCTAATGTGGTTGCTGATGCACTCAGCAAGAAGTCCAGAGAGACTTTAGCTTGCCACCGAGTTTCAGTTACAGGCTTGGTTCAGGGTTTCTCTGAGTTAGACCTTGAGGAGTAGGGAGAGACAGAGCAGGGTATTCTTATTACCATGGTTGCTCAGTCGTAGATCAGGACGAGAATCCGAGAGGCCCAAGCTGGTGATCAACATTTGTAGTTCATTGGCAGCCAGATAGCCGGACGACAGACTGAGTTTACCCAAGATGAAGCAGGTATTATATACTTCCGAGGCAGATTATGCGTACCTCAGTCTCACCCGGTCTTACAGGAGCTACTTCAGAAGGCTCATCGCTCTTGATTTGTGATCCACTCCGGCGGTACCCGTATGTATCGAGGTTTGAGGTGTTCCTATTAGTGGAATGGAATGAAGAAAGACATTGCGAATTTTGTGGCTAGATGTCTTGTCTGTCAGCAGGTGAGGGCTGAGCACCAGAGACCTGCCGGTTTACTTCAGCGGATTCCTATTTCTGAGTGGAAATGGGAATACATTACCATGAACTTTGTGGAAATGCCTAGGACACGACGAGCCCATGACGCGATTTGGGTAATCGTTGATAGATTAACCAAATCTGTACATTTTTTAGTGATCCGGAAGACTGATTCCCTGGATCGATTGGCCGATCTGCATTGCCGGGAGATCATCAGATTACATGGTGTCCCTTTGACTATTATTTCGGATAGAGACCCCCGGTTCACGTCTCATTTTTTTGACAGAGTCTGCAGCAGGCCTTGGGCACGCAACTCTGTTTCAGAACAGCTTTCCATCCTCAGACAGATGGACAATCAGAGCAGACCATTCAGACTCTAGAGGACTTGCTGAGATCGTGTGTATTGGATTTTAGAGGCAGTTGGAAGGACCATCTGCCATTGGTAGAGTTCGCCTACAATAACAGCTTACATTCGCCTGTCCAGATGACATCGTTTGAGGCGTTGTATGGTGGACCTTGTCGGACACCCACCCTCTGGGATGAGGTTGGGGAGGCCCGGTTGTTGGGACCTCATAGAGCTCAGTATGCGGCAGAGTTGGTTCGTACTATCAGACGGAGGATGTCAGAGGCGTAGAACCGCCAGAAGGGTTATGCAGACCGGAGTCGGAGACTCTTAGAGTTCTCTGCAGGCGACTATGTATTTCTGCGAGTTTCACCCACGAAAGGGGTGAAGAGATTTGACTTCAGAGATAAGTTAGCTCCGCGATACATTGGATCTTTCCAGATCTTGGAAAGGATTGGAGCGGTAGCTTATCGTTTGGCGCTACCACCAGCTTGGCAGGCGTTCACGATGTATTCCACGTATCTATGCTGAGGAGATACATACCCGACCCGACACATGTGCTGACAGATGTCTCAGTTCCAGTTCAGCCTGATGTCACTTATGAGGAGGTTCCGGTACGGATATTGGACCGGAAGGAGCGTCAATTGCGGAATAAGACTATTCGGCTAGTTAAAGTCGGATGACAGCATCATTCAGATGAGGAGTCTACTTGGGAGCTTGAGGATATTATCTGAGCTCGATACCCACATTTTTTCACTTGAAGTATGTGATTTAATTTAGCGGTCAACATTTATACTCTATATCTGTTGTTAGTACTTGCTGATGGTAGATAACGAAATTTAGAGACCAAATTTTTATTAGTGGGGGAGAATGTAAAATATCAAAAAAATGGCGAATATTGATAAGGGAATTTTTCAGAATTTTTAGAAATTTTTTGGAAATTTTTCGGAGCTCGTATGGACGAGTTTACGGGGATAAAAATGGGGTCCGGGGAAAGCCTGTTTGGGTTACCCCATTTAAGCGAGGAAAAGTTGGATTTTCTTTTCTTTTTCTTTTATTCCTTTTTCCTCCATTCCTCCTGTGCATGTGCCCTAACCTCCTCGTCGCGAGCCGTTTCCCTAAGCCACCATTTCTCCTCTTTCCTTTTTCTCCCGACGCCGATCCCACCTCTTCCCCTTCCTCTCGGCGCCGACCACCTATTCCTCTTCTCCCCCGAGCCTGATCGGTTTCCTCTCCTACACGAACAAAGCCTCGGCAAAAAGGTAGAAATCGAGCGTTCTCCCTTCTTCCCTTAGTGCTGCAGCCGACGCTGATTCACTGCCCAAGTGCCGACGACACTCGAGCCCCGCCGGTCGAGCCCTTCACCCGATCGCCTTCAGCCACTTTCTCTGGATCGTCTCCCTTGCGTGAGTGATCTTCGGCCGGAAGAGGGTGTTCCCGACTCGAAGGGTTCTGTCGATCCACCGCCGGCGCACTTGTGCCCTAGTTTTGCCATGTCCTCATTTTTCTTCCACCAGAGGACAAGTCTTCCTTCATCTTTGTGGTGGAACATCGTGATATCGTCGATCACCATAATGCTAGATCTTAGCTGTTGATGGCAAATTAGTCGGCTAGCAACACCTCTCCACTGATCACGGCGGTGCTCTACTGCCTGCTGCCACTATAGAGGTAAACAATTAAACCTAGCAAAGGATTTGGGTACTGGATCTTAAAGTGGTGTTGGTTAGGGCAACTGTGTTGGATGACGATCGTCTAATTTCCTCTCGGATTTGATAAGAGATGTTTTACTTCATCACAGCTGCACTGGAACTATCCACCGAGATGTGCAAATCTGATTTGGTGAGATTCGGTTTGTTAATTTCTCATATGTTTGATAATTGATGCTTACTAATATGAGATGTTTATGAATGAACTAGTTTTAGAGTTGGCTAAGTTTGGATTGATTTTGTGTAAAGCAAAATCCTTATTGGAAGGTGAAATGATTTAAGATTTGCTTAATCTACTTGATTATGGGTTAAAGATTTATTTATTGGTGGACATCTCTAGTTGATTAGTTCAAAGATATCAACTATAAAGGAAGGCTAAGATTATCAAATAGAATTAAACCATAACTTTCTAATCGGATTAGGATTTGATTTAGCTATTTTTGTTAAAATGAAACTTAGCTAAATGGTACGATTTATGATAGGACTTTGACTCGGGACGAGCACTTCGACATAGCGATTGATAGCTCGATCTACATTGGAGGCGGGTACCTCTTGACTTATCTTTTATGATATTGTCAATTGGATATGCATAGTATTTTATAGCTACAAGCAATAATCATGTTTGCCTTTGCTATGTCACTGTTTGTTACCCATAGCATATTCTATTGGGCGTTTGTTATGTATCCATGTTTACGTTTCGTGATTATTGTCATGAGTACCTTAGTTCCTAGAGTAAGTGACATACCATGCTTTACTGAGTTTAGGACTAGATTCTGGATTTTTATTATCTGACATGTGTATCTATATTTTTATATCATACCTGATCTGTGTACCTAGACCTTTTGTTTTGATCCATGTACATTGTTGGTACATATTTTATGGAGGTGGATATGTTCAGGACCTAGGTTGTTATACCATAGAGGACCTGTATACCCTAGGTCTGTGGATTTGACTTACTTGTACTAGGGTATACATTTATATATATATATATATATATATATATATATATGATTTGGTTCAGGATATTGTCATGCTTAGTTTCATGCACCATTCGCATGATTACATGTTGCGTGATAGGTTGCTCCATTATTGTAGAGCATATCGCCAGTTTCATCACTGTTCGGTGCTCCGTTGGTCCGCTCATGGGTAGCGTGACGCAGCGTGGTAGCACGTCAGTTTTTGCTTTGTTCGGTGCTCCGTTGGTCCGCTCATGGGTAGTGTGACGCAGCATGGTAGCACGTTAGGGATCCCTCTCCGTCATGGTGTACCGGGAGATAAGAGCATTGTGCTCCCCCATTTATGATTTGGGGTAGGAGTATGTGTGTACTCCGACAGCATCCCGTCCATTCGGTCACTCATCAGGAGCAGTGACGTCAGAGTGCACGGTTATCACAGCCCTACCCACTCAGTCTCACCATTGTGTGTGAGATGACTGACTGGCGTCAGGGGTGACCATGTCATTGACATTATATGCATTTATTGCATTTATTTGCTTGTGTTTGCTGCACTTATATGCTGCATTTTGGTGGATGCATTTGTTTGACATGCATACAGGAGGCATATTGTGTATCTGATTTGACGACCCTTTTGTTCTGGATGGGAGTTCCTGGTGAGTACAGCTTCCTCAATTACCTTTCGGTTTTGCATGTTTCCTATATATGATTAGGAAGCTGTATTCCATGTTTATTGCTGTTAGATATACCTTATTAGGCATGTCTATTGGTATTTGTTGAGTTGTTGAACTCACCCCCGTGGACATTATCTTTTTCAGGTACCAGATTGTTTATGGTGTCGCTTGGAGTATCCTGTCTGCTGGTCCCCATGTCACCTCAGAAGATCTGTCTTCGCTATTGTCCATTTGTACTTTGGTATTTGTGTATCTAGCTTGTGTTTCGGTTTTGTTTCCGGAGTGGTGCTTTGTGGTGTGGTGTAAGCCTAGCCGACTAGCATGTCATGTATTTTGGTTTTCTATCGTTTTTCTGCTGTGTTTTGGATTTTTGTTCCAGCCGAGTGGGCTGATGATATAAACTGCGTGGATGACTTTGTGTTATATTTTTATTACTGTTATTGTTCCGGCCGTGTTGGCCGAGGTATATGTGGCCCTGAGGGCTTTGTATAAATGTTTCAGATTGTCACCCATACAGGGGAGGTGCTGTCGAAATTTCTTCGGACAAGGACTTCCTCGGGGCGTGACAAACACAATGATCTTCATTGATCATTTTGAAACTATAAGATAAAATGACTTCATTAAATCTTATGTTCCATTGTCTTGACGCTTGCTTTAGCCCATATATATAGACTTCTCAAGCCTACATACTCTTTTTTCTTGGCCTTCATCAACGTAACTTTCTGGTTATACTATATAGATTTCTTTGCCAAGATTACCATTAAGGAAAGTCATTTTTACATCCATCTGATGTAATTCCATGTCAAATTGTGCTACTATAGTTAGGATGACACGTATTGACACAAACTTCACAAATGAGGAGAATGTCTCTTCAAAATTAATACCCTCCATTTGGGTATATCATTTTGTAACTAATTGAGCTTTGTATCAATTAATCGATCCATCTACTTTCCTCTTTATTTTAAGAATTCACTTATTCCCAATAGCCCTTCGGCCCAGAGGAAGATCGACTAAATCCCAAATTTGATTCTTTCTCATTGACTTCATTTCCTCATCCATTGTAATTTTCCATTTTTCTCTTACCGAGCTTCTCAAAACTTCCTCAATTGTTCGAGGTTCCTCATCATCAACTGGGAGAATCATCAATGCCTCATTCTCAATATCAAACCTTCTCCGAGGAATAATCTGATGAGTACTTCTTCGTATGTTAGACTGTTGAGAAACTGACTCATTTAGTGGAAAATTACTCTCACTAGGTTGACTAGATTCAGGCATCTCCTGATTTGTTGATAAAGGAACATTATTATCCTCCTCTATCTCATATAGAGGAATTGTCTTATCAACTTCACCTTATGTTGAGAACTCAGTTTCAAGAAAAGTAGCATCTCTTGACTCTATTTCAGAGATGGTTCCATCTTGTTGCTCGCCAATAAAAACATAACCCTTAGAAGTCTCAGAATACCTTATAAAGATACACTTCTTACCTCTGAGTCCTAATTTTTCATGTTCATGAGTCTTATCATGAACGTAGGCAGCTGACCCCCCAAGGTCTCAGATTACTTAAATATGATTTTTTGTCTGTCCAACATTCATATGGGATAGATGGAACTGACTTTGAAGGTACTTTGTTAAATATATAGACCGTAACTAATAATGCATCTCCCTAATAGGAGATTGGCAAATTAGCCTGTGCCATCATAAACCTAATCATTTCAGGAAGAGTCATATTTCTTCTTTCAGCACCCCCATTTTACTGTGGAGTTACAGGGATAGTTAGTTGTCTCATAATCCCTTTCTTATTACATATTGTCTTGAACTGATCAGACAAATATTTACCTCCACGGTTAGTGCACAAGGTTTTAACCTTATTTTCCAATTGATTCTCAACTTCATCCAAGTAATGAATAAAACAATCTAATGCTTCAGATTTGTGAGAAATCAAATACACATGACCAAAACATGTGAAGTCATCAATAAATGTAATGAAATAAGAATTCCCATTTCTAGCATTCATATTCATTGGACCATAAATATCCGAATGAATTAATTGTACTGGTGATTCAGCCCTAATAGCCTTACCAAATGGTTTCCTAGTCGTCTTTCCAGTAAGACAATGCTCACATATAGACAAGTTTATCTTAGCATGAGTGCCTAAAAAGACCCTCCTTAGCTAATCTATTCATTCATTCTTGTCTTATATGTCCTAGTCTAGTATGTCAAATTTCATCATTAACATCAGAATTACTAATAAGAGCAATGTTTGAAAAACAACCATTATTATTATTTGGTTCTACATCAAGAACCATAAAACCATTTGTTACATAACCATGCCTAATTAACCCAGAGTTAATTCGAAGTTTCACACAATGCTATAAAAATTTACACAATAACCGAAATCAAAAAGACAAATGATGAAAACCAGATTCCGTCGAATCTCAGGAGCATACAGGACATCATTTAGAAACAAGGTACGCCCACCACGTAGGTTGAGCTTGCAAGTGTCAATTCCTTTTACTTCAATTCTTGCATTGTTTCCTACATATATCCATTTGTTGTCAGCTGGTACCCGATGGTACTCCACATATGTAGCTCGATCACATGCTACGTGGTTCGTCGCTCCTGAATCTACAATCCACAAAAGATAAGAATCAGCTAACAACGCTGAACTAGCAACAAAATGCTCAAGAAAATAAGACACACTTGCATTGTTTCAATCTGGTCTTCTTTCCTTTCTTCTTGATTGGGTCTTGTCCCACAACAACAACTTCTTTCTTCTTTCCCTTCCCTTTTTTGAACCATTTCTTTTTCTTGGATCCAGATGATCCAACAGAACCAATAGCCATATAGGCTAGTCCAAAAATTCTTGCAGATTCAACTCTCTCCACCTCCAATTCTACATGGCATGAGATGTCAATGAAAGTCTTAATACTCTCACTGTGAGTTAGGATTTGCTTCATGGTCTCTCAAGAATCTAAAAGGGAACGAATAACTGCTTGAACATGTTGTTCATTAGTCAACTCATGACCAGCAGTTTTAAGCTCCTGAATCATGTTCGACATCTCCTTGAGGTGTTGAATCATTGAAAGATTCGGACGCTTAATGTAGCTGTCAAACTTAATCGTTAGCTATCGAAGCTTGCTCAGACTTCCTCCACTGTACTTTTCTCTAAGGGCTACCTAGACAGCATGAGCTGATGGTAATGGCTTATACTCAAATACCAGGTCATCCATCATTAAACTAATCAATATTCCCTTAGCAATGGAGTCCTTCTTTTTCCATGCCCTATAGGCATTGAGATCTCATCTGTTCTGTGTAGTGGGATCTACAGTGTTGGACCCCGTAGTAGTTTTGATGTGATCAACCAAGTTGGTTAGGTCCTGCTGTGTTTGATCCCTGTGTCTGAGTGTGCAGGAGCTTAGGAACACAGGAAGTCGAGCGGAAGACGCAGCTAGCGAGAAGGACGGCACGGGAAGGGAGCCGACGGGCTCGGTGCGTCCGAAGGACGAGAGAGCTGCGGAAGAGTACTCCGGTGGGCGTGAAGAGCGTGCGCGGCGTTCGAGGGACGTTAAGCCGGGACGGAAGGCTGCTCGAGGAGAAGGCCGGGAATTGGGTTCGGGTGAGCCCTATTCCGGTTGGTCGCAATCACCTAAAAGAACGGAGCATAGGAAGCAAAAGCAAAAGAGCTGAAAAGAAGCTGTGCTGGATAAACAGCTCAAGGCGCCTTAAGCCTTGAAGGCGCCTTGAAGGTTGATGAAGGCGCCTTAAGCCTGGTCGATCTGACCGTTTGCGCTGCGGATAAAGTTTTATCCGCAGATCGAGTTGGAGGCGCCTTAAACCTTGTTGAAGGCGCCTTGGACCCTCGAGATAGACTTTCCAGGAGCTATAAAAAGGCCCCTGGAGCTAGGAATTCAACAACAACTCAAGCAATCAATGTGTAGCCATTCCTAGCAATAGTTCTAAGCTTCCAAAGTGTAAAAGGCTTCTCCGCCTTCAGCAAAGGAGATTTTTCTACTGAGCTTTTTCTTACTGCCCTGGATTAACAACCTCCTTGGTTGTAACTAGGTTAAATCCTGTTTTCTACTTAATTTCTATTTCCGTGCTTGGTTTAATTTTATTTCTGCCTTTACTTTATTTACTATTGCATTAATTGAGTTGAAATCCGAGGAGGGTATTTTTATTTTGTGTTTTCAGCAATTCACCCCCTCTTGCCGGCCTCCGCTGCACCAACAAGTGGTATCAGAGCCTGATCGCCTCAGAAGGACTAACCGCCAACTGAAGCACTACGATCAAGACGATGGCCGGAGCGAACATCCATCCCCCGAAGTTCGACGGAGACTTCGCCACATGGAAGCGCAAAATGGAGGTATTTTTTAAAACAGACTTTGATATTTTAATTACTATGAAATATGGTTTTGCAGCTCCTAAAGACAAAGAAGAAAACACGTGGAGCAAAAAGGAGCAAGCAGATTTCGTCGCCAACGGAAAGGCTGAGTTCCACCTACTCAGCGTTCTGCCGCCGCAGGAGGTAAACCGGATCGGAAGCTACAACTCCGCGAAAGATCTCTGGGAAAAATTCCTGGAACTTCACGAAGGTACCTCCGAAGCGAAGCTAGCAAAGCGCGACATCCTCCGGAACCAGTTGACGAACCTCCGGATGAACCAAGGTGAGAAGGTAGCGCAACTCCAAGCGAGAATCAAGGAGCTGATAATGCAACTAACGAATCTTGGAGAAGAGGTAACCAACTGGGACTCTATCCGGTACGCGCTCAATGCCTTCCCGAGAACTCCAGAGTGGGCCTCCTTAGTAGATGCATACTACATCTCTAAGGACCTCGAGGTAAGTACGTTAGAACAGTTATTTTCGACTTTTGAACTTCACGAATCTCGAGTTTCAGAGCCAAATGGAGTAGAGAAGACCGGTCAGAACATAGCTCTAAAGGCAAAAGTAATCGGTTCTGACTCCGAAGCCTCGGGCGATGAATCCGAAGCAGCACTACTGGTAAAACGGTTCAATAAGTTTTTTAATTCTAATAAATTTAGATCGCAGAAAAAGAGGCATCAACAAAGAAAAAGGACGGTTCGCTGCTACAACTGCAACGAAGAAGGGCACATCAAGGATGACTGCCCGAAATTAAAGAGAAAGGAGAAAGAAAGGGAAAAATCAAAAAGCAAGAAACCAGAATCCTCCAAGCACAAGAACCTGAAGGCTACTTGGTCAGATTCATCATCCTCCGAGTCAGACATCGAAGAATTCTCGGGACTAGCACTGATGGCCAACCATCAGCTAGAAGAAACGTCTAGCTCAGAAATGAGCATAGATGAAGGGGGAGGAACATCAGAAGGAGAAAGCAATGATGAAGGGGGAGCATCGCAAGATGAGGTAAGTAAGGTACGTGCCCTAAACTCTAAACAGTCTTTTGAGTTTATTAAAGCTTTGTCTAAAGAATTAGATCAATTAGAAAAAGAAAATAAAATTTTGAAATCTGAAAATAAAAATCTAAAATTAGAAATTGAGAAATTAAGAAATAGTACATGTTTAAATAGATTTCCAAATTCAAAAATTAAAGTTTATGGAAAATTGAACTGGTATATTAGAAACCATCAGGGCCAGCTTAGAAGGATACCCAAAAATTATATACCCCCTAAGTATCTGAATAACCCTGTAGGTAGGAACCTCTATTGGGTTCCAAAATCTGTGCTTAATTAATTTTTCAAAAATTAAAAGCTTGCAGTGAGAAAATTAAATATTGAAATTCTTTATGGAAGCTTTGTCTAAGGAAGTGGTTGTTGCTCCAATAACCAAGAAGGCCTAGTGCCTCGCCACGACCTGGAAGCTAAAATATTGAAAAAAATGTTTAATTAACTACGAAAAACATTAAACTAGAATTAAATAATGCTTTAAAAGTTCTTAAATCTATTCTTCAGATTGTGAAAATTCAAAAATTTAAATTTGACTTAGAAATTTTTTTATTGACTTAGAATTTTTTTTAAAATTCAAAAATTTGACTTAGAAATTTTTTTTGGAAAAATTCATATTGACTTAGAAAATTTTTTTTGAAAATTCAAAAATTTGACTTAGAATTTTTTTGTTTGGAAAAATTCGTTTTTGAATTAGAATTTTTTTAAATTCTATACATTTCACTTAACTTAGGTTATTTTTTTAACCCCATTTTTGCTGTGATCAAAGGGGGAGAGAAAAATACAAGTTTAGGGGGAGTTAGAAAATTTTGAAATTTCTGTTATTATAAAAAGTGTTGCAATTTTACTAATTGCAAAAAATTATGCTTAACTTGTTAGTTTAGTAATTTTTTCTTTAAAATTACTTTTTATGTCTATTTTAACCCTAACTTGAACTTGGGTTGATGCACATCAAAAAGGGGGAGATTGTTGGACCCCGTAGTAGTTTTGATGTGATCAACCAAGTTGGTTAGGTCCTGCTGTGTTTGATCCCTGTGTCTGAGTGTGCAGGAGCTTAGGAACACAGGAAGTCGAGCGGAAGACGCAGCTAGCGAGAAGGACGGCACGGGAAGGGAGCCGACGGGCTCGGTGCGTCCGAAGGACGAGAGAGCTGCGGAAGAGTACTCCGGTGGGCGTGAAGAGCGTGCGCGGCGTTCGAGGGACGTTAAGCCGGGACGGAAGGCTGCTCGAGGAGAAGGCCGGGAATTGGGTTCGGGTGAGCCCTATTCCGGTTGGTCGCAATCACCCAAAAGAACGGAGCTTCGGAAGCTAAAGAGGAGAAGAAAAGAAGACAAAAGAGGCTGAAATTACTGTAGCAGAAATTACTGTAGCAGTAACCTTGAAGGCGCCTTAAACACATTGAAGGCGCCTTGAACACATTGAAGGCGCCTTGAATGATTGTTTAAGGCGCCTTGAGCAGTCCAGTTTGACCGTTTGCGCTGCGGATAAAGTTTTATCCGCAGATCGAGTTGGAGGCGCCTTAAACCTTGTTGAAGGCGCCTTGGACCCTCGAGATAGACTTTCCAGGAGCTATAAAAAGGCCCCTGGAGCTAGGAATTCAACAACAACTCAAGCAATCAATGTGTAGCCATTCCTAGCAATAGTTCTAAGCTTCCAAAGTGTAAAAGGCTTCTCCGCCTTCAGCAAAGGAGATTTTTCTACTGAGCTTTTTCTTACTGCCCTGGATTAACAACCTCCTTGGTTGTAACCAGGTTAAATCCTGTTTTCTACTTAATTTCTATTTTCGTGCTTGGTTTAATTTTATTTCTGCCTTTACTTTATTTACTATTGCATTAATTGAGTTGAAATCCGAGGAGGGTATTTTTATTTTGTGTTTTCAGCAATTCACCCCCCTCTTGCCGGCCTCCGCTGCACCAACACTACAGGTCTTCCATAACTTGTTTTATAGCCTCAAGAACTTCTTTTTCCTCAAGAACATATTGTATTTTGAGTTGTCAGATTTTGTAGTTATCCTGATATAAGTTATAATGTTCTTATTTGTCATGATCTTATATAAATAAACATATTATTTAGTATTCAGTGCAATTCATATGCATGCAATTTATGATTGCCTCAAAATTATTTTGAGTTGGTTTACAAAATCAAGTGATAACTAGGTTTCCATTCATCATTTGTATGGTCCAATCAAATCAACATTGATCGATACTATTACATATATCCCAACATATGAATTAATTATTGTTCTATCATGATTTCTTTAATTAAATGAACTAATCATTTTTTATGTATCATGTAGAGTAATCAACATATGAATGAACATATCATTCATATAAACATGCCGCATATGTTAACATATAACAAATGGACATGAACTAAATGGACTAATACTGTTCATATATAATGACAGTAACAATAACAGAACTCTTACAAATGAGACAGGCTGACACCACTCCCACTAAGACAGACACTGGTGCAGTGACCAACATAGTCCCCTTCAATCTGGACTCATTTGAGACAATCTCAGATAGAACAATTTCAAGATTTTCAATTTGATATATCATTGAAACTTCTTCAGAATCCTCTTTAGATTCTTTAGGATCCTCCTCTGGATCCTTCTCAAATTCTTCAAGATCTTCCTCTAGGAACTCATGGTTAAGTAGCTCCACACATAACTGTGCATATAAGGTTCTCCCTTCGGAGAGCCTCCATATCTGGTGTACTACCACCTTAGGATTCTCCGGTAGTGAATGAATCAACGCCCAGATCCTGTAATTATCTAGGATTGGAAACTCTTCTTATTCGAGTTTCTAGGATTGGTAATCATTCGTGCCAACTTTAAATTGAAATTAAATAAATTAGTACAAAACCAACTAACCAGTACAAAACCGGTTTTATTTAATTTATATATAGGCATGGAACCAACATTATTAATCAAGAAAAACAAATCTTCTTGATTTTTAGGAGTCTAAATCGACTGATCCATTTGATCGGTTGATTAGGAATCCAGATCCTGAGCTCTGTCCAATGTCCTCATTAGAACTAATCTAACTGGATTGGGATTTCTTACCTATGTTATGTTAATCTAAGCACATTTAAGTCAATCTCAGACTTATTGATCAAACTCAGGTCCATTTGATCAATCCAATGCTTATTGGATTAAGTTTGACCCATTAGAACAAATCTAATCATTTTGGTTAAACCAACTTATGTAATCAAAATCATCCCAATTAATTCAATAATAAACCAAACTGGTTAAACTAACGAATGATTTGAACCAGATATAGGTATCATTGAATTAAACTGGTCTGCTTAAATCAACTAATAATTTAAACTAGACCTGGGTTTGATTGGACAAGTTGGTCTCGTCCAATTTTCAATTAATTGAACCCTAAATTAATTTAATATATATTTATTAATTAATAATATATTTCATTATGTATTTAATTAATTAATAAATATATTTAATTAAATTTTACACATGCATGGTTTCACGTGTTTCTTTGTTTTTTGTTGTTGTTGTTGTTGTTGTTATTTTTCACTGTGCTTCGTCAAAATGAAACACGGTTTATCGTGTTTTTGAATCGATTAAAATTTCATTCAATCGATTCAATTGAATCGAATCGATTGATTTAATCGATTAAGAATTCAATCAATACAGCTTCGTCATTTCAATCGTCATTTCAATCGATTAAGCTGTCATTTGAATCGATTAAAATTATTTTAATCGATTAGTTAATCGATTAAACTTCTTCTTTGTCGCGACTGTTTCTCTTCTTCTATGGCGACGAACGAGGTTGTCGTGATTGTCGATTGTCGGCCTCCTCACGTGGTCACCGACACTCTCCGGCCACGGAAGTCGATAGCCAACAACCTCTCAGGGCTCGACAACTGCGGTAGATCATGCCCCAGTCACGATCTCACCTGGCGAAGGCGACTGAGAGATTTTCATTTCGACGAAGAGACCAGTTTCATGCTTAGGCATCGCTCTGATACTATTATTGACAGTTCTAAGCATGAAAAATAGTAAAAACACGAAAACTGTAAACACTTATAGTGATCTCCCGCAGATCTGCAATCGGCGTCGGTAAGACTTGCTGACGGAAGAACGATCATAGAATCAGAAAGCTCTTCATGGTTCACAAACCAAATCCCTCTTGCAAGATTGGACAAACCAATTTTGAATGTTCTTCTATCCTCTTATAATCTTGTGTATATGGACAAATCTTGCACAGTAACCTTTTCGATATGGGACGAACCCTTTCTCAACCTTGCATATAGCAAGTCCCCTCTTCCTTTTTTTTTGCTTGGATATATATATATATATATATATATATAATAGAGGAAATAAATATGCTAGAAGATGAAAGAAAAAAAGGTATCCTTTCATCTTCCAACAACTCTATGATCGAAATTTAGTTATATATATAAATCTAAAAAAAGTCGATGGATTTTTTCAATCCGTTTATCATTATTTTATAATAGATAATCAGACAAAAGGATGGATTTTATTTTTTTCGGAAAAAAACTTTTCTTAATTTTTATTTCGGACTTCCAAATAAAAGAGGTCGGATTAGTTATTGTTCTGAACGAAACCCAGAGTTCCATCATGGATGTTCAAATTTTATGTTTCTAAATTTTTCTGTCTCGTATTCCTTGTCGATTGGATGGACCAAATTATATCTCAAGATATCATGATATTCTTAAGATGTATATAATATCATCGTAATATGCAAGGTATCCTTGAGATATAATCTGATCTGTTCGATCGATAAGAAGATACGGGGACAGAAAAATTTGGAAACAGAGAATTTGAACTCCCATCCATGAACTCCCATCCGTTCGATCTAGCATTCATTCTGTAATTTTAGTCATAACCACCTTAATAAATTTTCAATAAAGTCTTCATCATTTCACTTTCAAGCATGTGTTGTCTCCCGCGCGAACCTAAAAATTACCGCCATATATCTAAATCATGACAAAAAAAACATCAACTTTTTTTTAGAAAAAGTTAATTTAATAAAAAAATAATTATAAATTGTAAATTCTCATGTTATATGCAAATTCTATACTAATTTGATAGCGAAAGAATAAGATAATCTAAAAATCAGTTAGGTAATTCTTAAGTGATAAGTTTGAGAGCTTAATATAAAGGCATCTCCAACGGAGGAGAAAGAGCCACGAGAAAGAGTGCAAGCTCCACCAATGGAGGAGGAAGCCAAGTCTGAACACGTAGTTCTCTTCCCCTTCATGGCTCAAGGTCACATCACCCCTTTCCTCGCCCTCGCCGGCCTCCTTTCCAGCCGCCACCCCAACCTCGCCGTCACCCTCGTCAACACCCCTTACAACATACAAACCCTCACTAAATCCCGTGCCGGCGCCGCCATACCGTCTTCCATCCGACTTCGCTCCCTCCCCTTCTCCCCCGAAGAACACGGCCTCCCTCCTGCCGCCGACAACACAGCCGAACTCCCCTTCTTCCAAATCGTCACCCTCTTCGAAGCTTCCAAGTCTCTCCGATCCGCCTTCGAGCAAATCATCTCCGACATTTCGGAGCAAGACGGCCGCCCTCCGCGCTACATAGTGTCGGACATCTTCTTAACGTGGACCATCGATACCGCCCGCCGCTTTGGGTCTTTCCACTCCATATTCGTCACCAGCAGTGCTTACGGCACCGTTGTCTTCTCGTCGATGTGGAAACATTTGCCCCATAGACGCGCCGACTGCGGTGATCTGTTTCCGCTTCCCGACTTCCCCGACGTCCTCATCCACCGCTCGCAGATCCCGAAGCACCAACTGCTCGCCGACGATGCCAGTCCCTGGACGGTCTTCCTCCGCGAGCAGACATCTCGTTTTTCGGAAACCGATGCTGTGCTCATCAACACCGTCGAAGAGGTGGAGCGCAGAGGGCTGCAGATGATGCGCCAAATGCTTCCCTGCTCCATTTGGCCGATTGGTCCCCTGCTATCCTCTGTTTTGCCCTCCATTTCAAGCGGCGGCGGCGGCGGCGAGCAGATCATCCAATGGCTCGATTCTCAACCGCCGGCGTCCGTTTTGTACATCTCGTTCGGTTCGCAGAACACGATTACAGCGTCACAGATGATGGAGCTGGCGACTGGTTTGGAGGCGAGCGGGGTTCGTTTCGTGTGGGTCATCCGGCCGCCAGTTGGATCGGACGTGAAGAGCGAGTTCGAAGCAGAGTGGCTGCCGGAGAAGTTCGAGGAGCGGATGCAGGCGCAGGGGAGGAGTCTGCTGGTGCACGGATGGGCGCCGCAGATGGAGATCTTATCTCACCCGGCCACCGGCGCGTTCTTGAGCCACTGCGGGTGGAACTCCGTGCTTGAGAGCTTGAACCGAGGCGTCCCGATGTTGGCGTGGCCGCTGACGGCGGATCAGTTCTTCAACGCGAATATGCTTGAGAAGGAGCTGGGGGTGTGCGTGGAGGTGGGGAGGGGGAACATGGAGAACTCCATGGCAGACAGGGTAGCGGTGGAGAGGATGGTAAAGGAGGTAATGTGCGGGGGAGAGATTGGAGGGGAGATGAGGAGGAGGGTGGAGGAGGTTCGAGAATTGATGAAAGCGGCGTGGATGGAAGGACTCGGGTCGTCGCTGAGAGGTTTATCCGAGTTCTTCCGAGCCGCCGCCGCCGCCGACAGACGGCGTTGACCGGCCGCAGGAGCGATGTTCCCAAGGTCAGGCTCGATTGACCTAATCCTTGATAGAAGCAGCCGCGTAAAATCGAATGGCCTATTCGGTGTTTTAATGATAAAAAAAAATTATTATGAAATTATTTTTTCAACAGCGGTTCATGATAAAAACGCACTTATTAAAATTTTTGAAATCTCCCTCTCAATCGAGTGAAAACCCTGTGGGTCATCCGAGATGACATGAGATAAAAGTTACTGTAAAATAGTTGTCGGGTCAAAACTCAATGATAACGGGAGAATAAATCTCCTATCCCTGTATCCCACTTGGTCCGTCCCATTTTAACTCGAGTGTTGCGATTTATCTTTCTCACAATGACCATGGGTCCGATCGATGGAGGCTCTGGGGGCGAGGATTTCATTTTTTTGCTACAAGTAAAAGCGATATTAATTAATTAAGATCACTCGATTAGATATCAACCATACATATCTCAATGGTCATGAGATTTATTTATTTATTTTTTTGCCATCATGGTTATCATACTTTTAAATTTTTATTAGAGGTATTTAATAACTATCATTCAATTGATCAATCAACTAAAAACGAATTCAATCAACTTTACACCATTATTAAATAATTTTAATATTGTTTAATTTTTATGATTCTTTTGAGTTTAATTAAAAAGAATATCGTATTAAAATATTAGGAACATAATAACTAGTGATTAATTCTCAGTATGTAATATAGATGATGGACGTATGATATTTTTGATGTAATGATTAGACATCAATTCTTAAAAATTGATGATCTGAGATTTATTTCATCATGCAACTAACGTCTATATACCTATATTTACCTCCCTCCATATTTATGAAGTTGGTACTAGGGGCGACTAAGATAATGAATCTATTTTTTTAGGAACATAATATATTACTAATAAGTAAATAATAATGTCTTGTAAACTTAGCAAACATAATATTTGGAAAAGTTGACAAAATACATATACTAGAAGTTAACTATTACGATAGGGGAGTATCAAAAGTCACGTGTGCTGAGAAGATCAATAGTCCTGTTGAGATGGGGGTTAAAGTCCAGATGGGTTACCCGATCACCTCTGTTTGGGTCGCCCGAGGTGAGAAGGTTTGTCATTTGGTTTAGATAAATCGAGATGAAAAGCTTCATTATTCGAGTTAGGTCTACCGTTCTGACAGCCCGTCTTACTCATTATTAATCTTATAATTGTACATGCATTAGAATCTACAAACTTTTAATAATTGTAATTTTAGAGAAAGGAAAAGGGACAACTTCCATCACGAGTCGAATTATTCCACGCTTGCTTCACTTATCCAAATGGAATCCCCTCAAGCAACATTGTGGCGGAAAAATTGGTAAGTTGCATTATAAACTCAACTATATTACTTTGAAAGATATTTGTTTTCATCATGATTATGTATAAATTATGACTTTTGATTTTTTGGTAAAGGCTGCAATGAAAGAATTAGAAAAACAACTTCTTGAAGATAAGGATGATCAAGTTGGTCAAAATGACATATTTACTCAAATCATTGGACCAGATAGACCAGGCCGAGTACGTATGTTTGATGATGGTGTTAACTCATATAATTTATGAGGAGAAGTTCCAAGCCGTAGTACATGCAATCGAATAGTGATAGAGCAAAAGACAAAATTAGAAAAAATGGATGAGCAAGTTAGAAAGCAAAGCCAACATATTGCAATGTTAGAATTAAAGATTTGCAATCAACCAAACCAAAACCTTGGTTCAAATTACAACAGTATACAAAACACATCATCTAGTAGGCCATTACTTTCTGATCCAGTTAGTTTATCTCCAAGGGTAAAGTCTTTATCTAGTTTTATTACTTTATTATTATATTGAGTTAGTTCTTTATTTATTATCATCTAGTGTATTGCTGCTTATTATGAGAAGTTGAGAATATAATTCAGTTAGATTGAGTAATGATGTATAATCTTATTTAGCATAATTGTTGTTGTTGATGGTATATCATATTTGTTTTCATCATAACCTTCTCTTTTTACATTGTTAGATTGATTGTTCTGTCTCAATAAAAAGTCTATTTGATTTAATGAAAATTATGACAAAATAAGTTGTTCGTAGCATGGATCCAAATACTGAAGTAGGAAGACAGGCGTTGGGACCAAATTGATGTGAAATACAAGTTCTAGTTGTTCTAGAACGGGAAGAGAGTTTGATTAGGCCATATGATCTTTTACAAAAGTTTGAGGATGCACTTGGAGGAATGATAGCTTGGTCTTGTCATCTGGTATGATATGCAACTTTTTAATTAACTACTATTTATTGTATATGCCCGTCATATTATGACACTTTTTAAAACCAATATCAATTATATTTGCAGTTAACAGTTAATGAAGAAGACTTCTACTAGGTGTATTTGGAGTTTTGTGGCACAATAGTAAGGTAAATGTTAGTGTCTTTTTAAACCAATTATATTTGATGCTGTGGAGCTTTCTCAGTTTATCATTTGGTAAATATTCGATAGTTCAGATTAAATTTTAATCTCTTTATTTTATGTTTTTTTAATTTTTATTTTATTTACACAAATATATGAATTTTTATTGTAGGTGACAAGAATATTGGATTTTGTTTAAGATGTGATAGTTGAAGAATGAAGATGCACCACAAGTTTGGTTACGTTTTTCTTTATGAGATTTAATTTTTTGCTAGTTCTTAAACTAAATACATTGGGTACATTTGTAGTTGGTATATAGATATTTTTTGACTTGACAAATTTATTATCCTTATGGATTAGAAAATTAATGATAATTATTGATTAACATTTTAATTTCATTTTAAAATCATTTTATTTGTATTTATGTTAATTTGTTATATGCGTGAATATTATATCATGAAAATATTAAAAATGGATGACATCTTTCATAATATATGGAATTTTTTATGTCACAATAGAACATCAAATCCATTGGGGACTTTTTAAAAAGTCATCATAAATAACTATTAATGATAATTTTTAATGCCCTTATAGATTAGTATAGAAGACATTATAGACTAGTATAGAAGACATTTGTAAGTGTCATTACAAATTATACAATGAGGCATTTTAAATTAACCTTATAAACTATCATTAAGGACATTTTTTATTGTCACTTTAAATAAAATACAAGACAGTTATAGTTGTCCTGTTAAATGATTTTAAAGGACATATAGATTTGTCATCATTACTATAATAAAGACATATATAAATGTCATTACAAATCTTATAGTGACATTTTTTTTTGTCACTATAACAATTATTCATGACATTAATGATGTGACTATTTTTATGCTATAATGACACTAGGAAATGTCATAAGACTCCATCGAGGACATTTTGACTTAATGTCACTATATTAAAAGTGTCGATATAAGTAGTATATGATGACTTTTAAATGTCATTAAAAGCATATATTCTTGTAGTGGATCAGCTCCATCGATCTGACAGGCCAACGTCACTCGGCTAGTCTCCATTGACTCGATGCTCTACTCATCTCCCTTTGGTCTGCCAACCCAACATTCTGTGGCTGTCCTTTTGCATAACTAGGATTCCGACGATCCCACTTAGCTCAACTCCATTGACCTAACACATTGCCATGTTCGGGTCAACTATTATTGACCTGATGCTCGGGCTTATTCGGCACAGTTCTGTTAGTTTGACATCTTATGACCTAATATAATCAAATCCTCCAGCCCCATCAACCAATAACACGGGAAGCCTCATGTAGGTTGTTAGAGCTTGTGAAACAACATGGTGCACTTGGTGTGTGATAATTTGTAAAACATGGTCTTCCACAACACATGGCCTTAGATATGATGTGACACTTTTCTTACCAGATTATCACAAATAGCCCATTATCAATTAATACCTAGAAGAAAGAGGTATTAGATGGTTGTAATATAAAAATAGTCCACTCCTCCAGATGGAGCTATGCACAAAAGAATATACGCATACACTTATATTTACAACCACTTCATTATTCTTCTTCTCCATTTTCCTTCGTCGAAAACTTGACTTGAATGTCGGAGTGGCTAAGCCAAAGCACCCTGGCCTATATTCTAACCCTCACTTTCTCTCTTTCTAGTGGGCTCGATGGAATTCCCTGTCGGTTCGTTCTCCTCTTAGCGTGCGACGACTCCATTACTATAGACGACAGCTTATCGATGGTTCATCTGTTGACGATCTCAAGTAGGAACATAGTGTTGGTACAGTTTGCATTAATAATCAAAAATAGATTTTGATGTATAACAAAGGGTAAAGTTAGACTTATTTTCTAACCCGTTTACCAAGTGTGTAGGATTGAAAGATTTGATGGAACTTGACACTAAGCTGAAGTCCAGTTAGGTCTGGAAGACCGGATAGTTGGCACAAGAAGACCAGATAGGTTGATATCTGGCAGGAAGTCCAATTGGGTCTACAGGACCTGACAACTGGTTGAAGTCCTGATGGGGCATCTGACATGAATTCTTGGTGGATCAAGTGTTAAGCACTTGAGGAGAGTGATCCAGTGAAAACGAGCCTAGTAGGGCTATAGGTACTGGTTCAACTTATATCTATTTTGGATGTCTAAGTTGAAACCATGAATAAATCTTGGTCTTCGTAAGATAGAATCTAAGCCATAAATTTATTTATTTTATTCATGTGCAAACTCTGTTTTGTAGAATATCTTTATTATTTGGATTAACATACTTTACATGAGCTAAAATGCAAAAATTAGCCTCAGATGAACAGTGTTTGAGACACCTCAGAGTTGTGGGGAGGCACCTCAGAGCTGCAGAAAGGTGCCTTGGAGCTGAATGGAGGTGCTCTGAATAAGATGGAGGCGCCCTCGTACAGATAAAGTTTGAGGATAGAGTTTCATTATGGGGAGACACCTCGGAATGCATTAGAGGCACATCGGAGCATATTAGAGGTGCCTCAAGTCTGATAGAGACACCCTCGTGCAGATAAAGACCGGAGGTTGCGGATCGGATAAGTGCTATTGGAGGCCCCCGGACCCTTAGAGGCGTCTCTAACACATTTTAAAAGAGGACTTCGAGCAGAGGCTTAACTACATATTTACTACGCAATTTGACTTCATATTGCTACGTCGCGCTGCTACCTTACTGCTAGATGACTACATCTAACTGTTGTAGGTAGACCGACACCAACACACAAGCACATCCATTTTGACATCTTTGTGTTGGTAATGAATCTGTTATTGTGCATGGTTATTATTATATTTGCATAGGAAAGTATAGGGTGTTACATTTGCCCTTGTATGTTGTATTCGAGATTCAAATTTAATGGATTACTCATTGGAAAGATCCAAAGAGCCTAAGTTTTGGAGTAGGAGTCATCAAATACTCTAAACCAAATAAATTGTGTGTCTTGTCTCATTCTTTTGTGCTTAACTGTTTTTCCACTGTGTACTCAGTTTAAAAATTAGAAAAAAAAAATATTTTTAAAAATCATATGATTCACCTCCCCTCTTACGTACATATAATCCTACATATAGTAGTTCATAATGACAATACCACCCCTCCCTAGTGAAGTTTAATTTCCCAACAAATAAGAATGCATACTAAAAGTTAACATAGTAATTAACAATGATAAAACATAATTAATTGGTAGTTTATACTAATAATATAAAAGGCAAAGACAATGCTAGTATACGATAGATTCTACTTATACTTGCAAATTTCATATAAAATAGTGAAATGTTTACGTCTCTATATATAAAAAAGGTATTTAGTAAGATGTTACTCAATAACAAATTAAAATAGAAATAATATGTTTTATTTTAATCTACGACTTGATACCCAATTCACACATTAAGGCTTTCAATTTTTTTTTGATGGAGCCTACTTGCCTATTTTCGTGATGAGTTTTAATCAGTACCGACGGAATGCCAGTGTTAGGATAGGTATGAGTTAAAGGGGATAAATTGTTCGTTTCATTTCTGTGAACTTGATTTGTAGCAAAAATTTAATAATTTTATAATGTTAACATTTGAATTTATTTGATATTCATCTCTTGAGGTGATTAATTAAAGGTCCATTTCTCACACACAGTATACATTATGAAAACCTCCTTTTTAAAAATAATCCGGAAGTGAAAAAGTCTCGTATAAAACCGGACACAAGAATACAACAAGAGAAGCAAAGGCAAATATAAATACAATCGAAAATGATTTTTACAATAATGAAATCTTACTTAGCTTACTATCTTATTGCTTAAAAATGCCTCTTGTTAGAAATATAACAGCACTTCGCCTTAAACTTCTCAAGAACTGACGACTTCAAAATATTATAAAACTCCCTTTTCTAAGATTTCTCTCCGGCTAGAAAATACCTTCCAATCTATTGGTCTGACCCCAATCAATTTTCAAATTATAAGATTGACTACTCAAAACCTATATAATGACTCTTTTTCGTCCATCCAATCGATTGATACGTCATACCAATCGATTAATAGCTTCTAATTGATTGACCTAATAGATTTAGAAACTTTTTGTTCTTCGCAAAAATACTCCAATCGATTGCCTCAATCAATTGTCTTAAGTCTAATCAATTGGCCAATCGATTCAAACCCTCATTGTGCTCTTGTGAAAACACTCGAATTGATTGCCTCAATTGATTGGCCTAAGCCCAATTAATTGACTCATCGATTCCGGCTCTCACTGTGCTCTCGTGAAAAAGCTCCTAATCAATTAGCCTAATTGATTGGACTTTGACTAATTGATTACCCAACCCTAAACTTTGAACCCAAGTTTATTTGCCCAATCCTAGAGTCATCCATGACTCATTGGAACTTTCCATTACCAATGGGATGTCGAGTGTTAGGACAGGTATGAGATACAAGGGGGATAAATAGCTCGTTTCATTTCTTTTATTCTTTTCAATAATATAGAGACTATAACTCTCTTCTTTCTTAGACTCCTTTCCCTTTTCTTTCTTTTCTCACTTCCATACTTCATACAAGAAGTATGAATTTATAGGATAAGATAAGAATGATGGTTACTAACATTAGGGGTTACTAACCTTCATATAAATGCCCTATAGTGGGCATAAGTTATTTACATGTATGAATGCCCCATAGTGGGCATAAGTTACTAACATTGATGAATGCCCCATAGTGGGCATAAGTTATTAACACTACCCACATGACCACTCCTGAATGTGGCCTCCTAATTCCATCTCATCTACTCTTGACATTATATTTATAGCTAGATGTCCAGATGTTTCTATCTTTCATTAACTACTCTTGACACTTTAGATCATACTTGATACAATCTCCCATGTCACTTGTGACACCGAGCGGGATAATGATTATCCTGCGGTCTAATGAGAAAGAAGATTTGTGGAGAAAATTATTAGGATATGTCCGATGCAATGTGTGTTAAAACACATTTCGTAAACATGCGCAGCGGAAAATAAAACAATAATAATTCATAAATTATTACATCACACACACCACACGCATACAAGAATACAACATGCCAAACATGATCGCATAATTAAATTTTTATGGAAAGTAAATTTATACTAGGTATACCTTACGGATAACTTGCAATGAGAACAACATCAACCGTAGTGACATTGTCGAACCCCGCCTCTATTCGTATCCATGCCGAGTTTTTCAAAACAACTCTTTGAGTATAAGCCTCTCATTCAGAAGTTACTAGCCATGAGCAAAGAAGAGGGATCAAGAAGAAGAGGAAGAGAAGCACACAAGGAAGAGATTTCTTCCTTGTGATAGTCACGACAATAAGGGGAAGGGCTTCCCCTTGTTGGCGGTGGCAAAGAGAGAGGGGAGGGGGAGAGGAAAAGAGAAATTGGGTTAAGGTTTTTCAAAAACCTTATAAGCTAATTAATGATCTCATGTGTATAATTTTCTCTCAACCATATCACTATATAGCCCTCATTAATGAGTTGGATTAGAAAACCCAAATCCAATCCATTATCCTTTAATCAAAAATTAGCCCATTAACCTATTGGTTTGGTTCATAACTAAACCAAGTTGGTTCATGACTAATTCATGATTAAACCAAATATGATCCAACTCTTCCATAAGAGATGTGGTCCATCCACGCAATTCCATTATGACAAATATTTTCATATTTGTCTTATGTATGGTCCAACCAAACATTTATCTCTTGATCTAAAAATCCTATTCTTTAACTTGTTTTACATCTTTTAGAGACTCATTAGTGTCTGTGACCCAATAGGTTCCCAGTTTATCTTGGTCGTCCATAATTAACTACTTAATTATAGAACGATCATGAGTGACACCTAGTAGTACATCATGATCCCTAATTAGTCAGAAAATCATAGTTGATCTTAGAATTAATTCTAAACCCTTCAGCAGCTATAGTGAGTCCTGCCTCGTTCCTTTAACTCGTCTTATACCCACTTGGTTCAGGACATGATCTATGTATCTTGTCCCCACTAGGTTGATTATGTCACACCTAGCCCAAGTAATACTTCCTCATTTTACGGATTTAAATTACTCGTACATGTGTACAAGAGTCTCACACTCTTAACATGTGATGTTTTAGTCAAAGACTTTGACTAATAATCCTAACGAGTGGTTATAGAGTATATATCTCCTCACAAGGAACGGTAAATCCTCTATAGGCTATCTAAACACCTTCAGACACTTCAACTTATACTCAATCATCCCGGGTCCACATCTCAATGAGATGCTTGCTTAAGATGTTAAAGTATAAGTCTCCATGAACAAGATGACTTGTATACCTTAAGTCGAAGGAAGCTTGCACTCGTGCTACAGTAATAACTTCAAAGACATATCTATATATATATATGTAGAGAATCATATGAAGTCTTACAACGAGTCACTCCAATGAACTTGTTATCATAACCAGCATCCACGTTTAACTCTTGACATCCCAATGTCTCCAGCTAGTGAGAAAACAACTGCTTAACCGAACCAAAGAGTATAATCCGTGCTAGTCTTATAGAATTGATGATTTCTGAATGCATCAATTCGACGACTAAGGAAATTTCAATATATTCATAATTGTGCATGTAGAGATAATCACTAGTTACGATCCAATCACAAATTATCTCATACTATGAATTATATTACGGGCATTCAATAAATGAATTTAAGAGAATCAAACATATAATATGCACTCAAATAGTGAATCTATACTTATCAAATAAATAAAAAAAATCATAAGGCGATTGCCTTAGGACATTCCACAAATTCTAACAAAAATAAGAAAAGAAACCGTCATCCTCAAGGCTTTCCAAAAAAGAAAATTTTATTCAATAGTAGAGGATAATTTTTTAAACCGCTAAACAATACCCTGACTCATAATAGATAAAATTATCAACAATACCCTAAATCTAAAAAAGTTAAAAATTATCAAAAATAGCAAACTAGATGTCCGAGCCTTCGAAAATACCATAAATGATTTTAAAACAACGCCTCATTTTGATACCCAAGTAAAAAATTATGACATTTTAAAATTCGAGAGGTCTTCTTGGATCGATCCTAAATCAACTTGTCTTTACAATCTTGAGTCATACTTAGGCATGCTTCCATTGCAATTATAGATCATAGTTAGATATACCTCCCATCTACGTACAACTATAAATACCAATATATATCCATCTTAAAGTAGTTTCAAAATATCTCTCACACTAGTGCTTAATTTAGTATATTCTCTTTGCTTTCAATCACTTAACTTTTAAATAGCCTAAGCCTAAGAGGAGTTTCATCTACTTCCAACTTAGCGCTCCTAACTAGCCCCAGTCAACCTCTCGCTCTGCCTCTTACTCCTAGCTCAGTGCCTAGCTCATCTCCGATCAACCTCGTCGTTCGGACGCCTCGACTCATATTCCATTCCGTGCTATAAAAAGTCTCGCCCCAATGGACCAAGGTGCATATATACTTTTACATACAAATACATACACACATTTACTATTGTTTGCATTCCTCCTCTCCTGTCAGAGACTGACTTGAGCGCGTTAGAGTAGACGAGCCATGGCACCCCGGGTTCTCTCTCTCTTATGTTCCTCTACTCCCTGTTGGTTATTCGAACGATTTGGTTCTCCCTGTAATGCACAGTGACATCCTTTTATAACTCGAGAGATGATACGATGCATGATTGTGGGGTCGGAGAGATAATGTGGTCAGAAGTCAAGCCCGTGGGATGATCAAAAGTCAAGCTCACACATCAGTCATAAGTCAAGCTTGCGTGGTGGTCAGAAGTCAGGTCTGTGTGGGGGTCAAGAGTCTGATCTATAAGGAGGTCAAGAATCCGGTTTACATATAGTTCAAAGGGCCCAGTTACAAGATGGGTTGGGTCAGGCACGAATGGGATCCCGGGGCTAGACCCACGTGCCAAGAACTTAGAGGCCAGGATTATAGGTCGGATGTGCCAACCAAGGATACAGGTCAGGACCTATAGCCTTATGGCTCAGGATATATAGATCAACGCGTACAAGTTGGAATATATGAGCCAAGGATACAAGTCAGGACTTATAGTCTTACGACACTGGATATCCGGACAAAAGCGTACAGGTCGGGATGTACTAGCCAAGGATATAGGTCAAGACTTATAGTCTTATGTCACTGGATATCCGGACAAAAGCGTACAGGTGGGGATGTACTAGCCAAGGATACAGGTCAGGACTTATAGCCTTATGACAGTGGATATCCGGACAAAAGCGTACAGGTCGGGATGTACTTTACTAGTCAAGGATACATGTCAGGATTTAGGGCCTTACGACATGGAGTACATAGACAAAAGCGTACAAGTCAGGATATACTAGCCAAGGATATAGGTCAGGACTTATAGCCTTACGACATTAGATATTCGGATAAAAACGTACAAGTCGCGATGTACTTTACTAGCCAAGAATACAGGTCAGGATTTATGGCCTTACGGCATGGAGCACATAGACAAAAGCGTACAGGTCGGGATGTACTAGCCAAGGATACAGGTCAGGACTTATGGCCTTACGGCATGGAGTACATAGACAAAAGTGTACAGGTCAGGATGTACTAACCAAGGATACAGGTCAAGACTTATGAATCGGAACACACAGAGATTTACAAGTAAGGATGTATAGGTCAGGAAATGCAGACCAAAGCATACAGGTCGCAACAGACGTACACAGGTCAGGACTCGAGATAAGTGGAAGTAAATTGAGGCATACAGGTCTGGAGGCAGAATAATCAGAACAAGACTAAAGCATACAGGTCGCTATACAAGGCAAGGCGGGGCAGTGGCTCACAAGGCAGGTTAGTACCCACAAGTCGGGGTGAGCCAGTACGAAGACCCAATCCAGGATTAACAGGTCAAGGAAAGCAGACACTACACGACAAGCGAGTCAGGGAATCGTAACAACCTGTCAGGGAATAATCACCGCCTGTCAGAGAATATGCTAACGGTTTGATGTTCACCGCCCGCTGATTCCTTCCCAGACCTATAGGAGGACACCACGTGTCATTCACTGTCGGACAAAGCCTGACACCCGACATTCCCTGACACTTGACAGACTACAGAAACGTCCACAGCAGTATAAAAAGAGAGCCTTCATCCTTACGCAGGCACGCTCACTCGTCATTTCATACTCGTCTCTTACTTTTCGTCCTTTCTCTATATTTTCTAGGGAAAAAGTATCTGACTTGAGCATCGGAGGGCCTGACCCGGGGACTTTTTTCCTAGTTTCTGGTCTCTAACGACTCGTGGGCTCGTCGGGGTGTGCAGGACCCTTGCTTGGTCACCACCCCCCCGGTCATCCGCTCGTGTAAGCTTTTTCGACGGGTACCAGATCGTCCAGGCTTCGCAGCGACTTTCCGTCAACAACAGCGACAGCGCGACCCACCTTCATCCGACTCAGCTTCCGGACGGGATCAAGAGATATCTTCGATGGCCCCACTTTCTTCCAACTCACTGTGACTTTGTCAACATCAGTTGGTGCCCCTCACGAATAGAAGTCCTTTCTTCATTTACCCTAATGATCTTTGAGGAGTAACATGCGATAGTAGATTCGTTGACTAGTGGTTTGACCATCCACGGTATATTGTCTGGAACACTCGTGATGCTCGAACCACTCATGATCCTAGGCAATATGTCAGAACTCATCTGTAATTTTCAGATTTATCCTAATGGTCGGTAGAAAATTTTTATAGAATCGCATCGATCACCTCTAAAATTAATCGAATCATAAAAATTAGATACCTGAGCTACCAAAAATAAAAAATAAATTGACAACTTCTCTAAATCAAGTCTATTGGTGTATCATTAGAGCAATTAGCAACTATAATAATGCACAATTTCATATCAATGTTCCAATCTTACAAACATTCCATTAGTTGTTACAAAAATAAATTCACTTGTACGTGCGCATAGAAACTATGTGAAAATCAGCAATAGACTTCGGATATTATCCGAAGTAATAGGTAGTTAATTACCGAAGTAGACGCACGTGAAGTAAAAAGGTAAATTTTTTACTTCACCACACGTTACCGAAGTCTATCACCGGTTCAAAACCGGTTCAAAATCGAACCGTTTTCGAAGTAAAAAACCTTTATTACTTCATCAAGACCAGTAAAAATACCGAAGTAATTGAGGATATATTACTTCATAGGTTACATTGTTTGACGAAGTAAAATATATATACGACTTCAGATTTTTTGAATTTTGGTGCAGTAAATATTTTATTTTACTTCCATATATTTGACTTAGTCGAAGTACTTATTATTGTATTACTTCATCATAGTATAGAAGTAATAGAGCATATTTTACTACAACAAATAAATTCAAATGTAGCAAAGTAATTTATACGAACTACTTCCCAAATTTATTCAGTAGTGAAGTAAATAGTTTCTTTAACTACGCCACTATTTAAATTTATTGTAGTCTTTTGTGTTGTATTACTCCATCATTTATTTATACCGTCGAAGTAATTGACAATATTTTACTACAATATAATTTTAATTGACCAAAAGAGTATATGATAATATGTTACTCCAACACAATATTTTTCACAATCAAAATTAAACAAATATATCATAAATATGTATCAAATACAATCCAAAAGTGTATTCATAAAAGACATATTTAACCATAACCCAAAAATTTTTGTATCCATAAATTTCTAAATACAATCCAAAATTTATATCACATCCTACACTTAAGCACCTATATAGAAGTAGACGAATTCGCTCCATTCACTTCTGACTTCATCATACTGAGATTGATTGTAATACTGTTTATTTTTTGATATTGCAAACTGAAACATAAACAGAAATTTGAGAGTCAATGTAAAATGATTCAATATTTCATAAAGAAGATATTTTATAAAGAAGAAATTCACCTTCATCTCCAGTTGGGGATATTTATCCAAGACTATCTCTTTCATGTACCGCATTACACAATATCCACATTCAACACCACCTTTTTATTTTAGATTACCCTAATCAAATTGAAAATGTTATCAATAAGTCATAATCCAAATAACAAGAATTATTAATTGATGTCTAAATACATAGTCACAATACATACCGTCAATTATTTAAAACCAAGTCCTTTTGAAATTCCCCTTGACGCATTGTATAACTTAACCCCACTACATTGTAAAACATAGAAAGTTATTTTATCAACCTCTAATAAATTTAATGTATATATTCACAATCAACATAATCTACTACCTACTTGGTCACAATAGTTTGCCAAGCATGATCTCGGTTCCTATTACTCAAAGAGTCCAATAAATATATCATATTCTTATCTTCATTAATTATAGTCAGGATCCAATGGTATCTGCACAAATAAAAAAAAACATTGACTAATATGTAATAGGAATTGATTAATAATTAAAATCTTACCTAGTGTTGTATGGAATGAAGCAGATACTATCTTTGTTTGATGCTCTCAACTGCTCAGCAATATGTTGTGACAATTTACTGCCTTCTTCGCCCACACCACATGTTGGTATGTGACCAGGATCCACAAATGAGACATACTCAGCTCTATTTTCTTTCTTCAAGTATTTGTAAAGGTAACTGCAAGATAATTTCAAGATAATGATAAAGTAATGGCAAATCTAAATATACCACATGTAAAATTGATGAAAAAACATGTGAATAAATATTTCAAACAAAGTATAACATTTGAACAAATATTGTATTTAAGACATAACATACCCCATGTAAACCAAAATTTGCCTAACACCTATCTAACTTCATATTATAGCTACTGCATGGATTTGTAATATGGGTTTCTTATATGGATAACTTGTAGTTATGTTAATTGTAATAGAAGCAATCAAAACTCCTGCAAGGCTTGAGATTTTAAGCTTCGTCTATATAATTTGGATATTCAAAACAACATGTAAATTCTACAGGAATGATTGCAATGTCATCTTATGAAGGTTCTTTGGAAGACGTGCAGCTGCTACATTGCATCATCTACTCAGTCATATATCTATCTTAATTTCCTTCACTTTATAAAATATAGTACTAAAATATGTTGGTGTGTGATGCTTACGAGTTTGCTAAGTATACTAGAAGTGGCTATCCTACATCTGGAAGCTGAAGCCATACACCTATTTATATTGTTCATACTAATGTTTAGGTTCTTGCATCAAAGCATTGAATATTGAGATAAATTTTTCATTCTGATAAATTTTGATCGAGGAGGTGGTCCAACAACCAAAACTTCAGACAGAAAATCATACTGAATTAATGGATGCATCAACCTTGTAGCAATGTTAGGGTATCCTTTAGCAGTGATTATAATTGATTAGTTTGGTTGAAAAATCGGTCTTCTACTAATTGTTGAAATATAACATCATACTCAATTAAATAATATTAGTGGAATTGAGAGGATTTATCACCATAATTTGTAAAATGTCTCAGTTTACCTTCTCTACTATGATGATATATCTCACATCATAATTAAGGACAAATATGTTCAATGCATAAAGGTCTCCGGTTATAGCATAGCCAACTTGTCCAAGCATAGAACAATCAACATTCTATTCACCAAGCTCCTATAAACATACAATATATCAACAATCAAGTAGTTTGGATAAATCAAAAGAAAGGGAAAAAGACAACACTCATATTCCAATGTTCATTTAATAAGTGAATAACATTCACATAAAAGGTGAATGCTACATCATATATGACACAAGTAATATAAAGTTGAAATATAAATCTGGATCACTTAAAACAAAAAGTTGCAGAGTTGCACCTCTAACAGGAATCTCCCAACAATTGTGACTTTGCTAGAAGCCATGATACCTAGACTATGTCGAGTGCACTGGAGCAATGCAACAACATCTGCAACAATTATTTGAGAAAGTTGAGCAACTAGGTGCAAAGTAAACTTAGATTATAGTTAATACTCAATACCAATATGGATGATAGAACATGGTGACCTTGTACTGCTCTGTTGACTTGATCCTAAGATGTGAAATAGTCAGGTGAGTCACAAAGAAGCTTATAGAAAAGTTTTCGTTGCGTGACAAGCTTCCCCTCCCCGACAATGCGGAAGCACATCGCCATGACCATCTATACTGCAGAGAAACTCAACAAGAACAAGAAATTCATGCTATGTGTAGAGTGTGAGATATTGGGAGTTAATTACAGAAACTATATCTCTTGTGAAAGGTTTTGCACCCTATGCTCTCATGAAAGATCTTGTGCAAATAGAGTGCGATAGAATAGATTGATGAGACCTCACTCAAGAACCCCTTGATGGAACCCGTTGTCATTAGATTTGTTGTTAATCTATCACGTACGTTAGATGGGATTATTAGTGAGCAAACTGTGATCCCAAATCACTCAAAATAAATGACGTATAGCTACAACAAACACGATGAAACCCTAATAATGAAACTGGGGTTTAATTATAATACCAAGGAATGGATCCAAAATCAAATGGAAAGCCCTAAACCCTTCACAAGCTTGCAAATCGAGAAAGAGACACACCGATGCCAGATTTGATACGGCTGGGTTGGGAGCGGTGAGGGTTTTCAGGAAATTGAGGACAGCGACTTCGATTAGTGCTCTCACCTGCAGATGATTGCAAGGAAAACCTAGATTCACCATTCGAGAAACACATCTAGAAGGACAAGGATCGAGGAAAAAGCATCAAAATGCCGAAGAAGAAGAAGAAGAAGAAGACGAGTGAGGTATTCAATCTAAAGACCATGCACAGAGTGAGGATTTTTGCAGACCAAATGCACTGATCGATGAAGAAGAGCGATGATTTCAGGAGATCCTGCTCCATTTTCCACTTGAACTGGTAGGAGAAGTAATTAGCAGGCGATTTGATCTCTCCACAGTCGCTTCTTGCGGTGATGAGAAGAGGAAAGGAACGATAGTGAAAAGAGAAGTCTAGGTCAGTGAAAATAAATAGGTTGGATTAAATTGTAATGACATTTATAAATATTGTCACAATAGATGATCTAATAAGATATTTTATTTTTATAATAATCTATTTTTAGTAGGTGTCATTAAAAAATATTTATGATGACATTTTTAATTAAATGTCATTAAAAAAATATCATAATAGACCCTATTTCTAGTAGTGCCGGTTCAGCTAGAAAAATATTTTTAACCAGTTATAACTTATTACTTCAACATTTAGACATATAGTTTAATTTTGTGACTTATTACTTCATCAAATATATATCACGCAGTAAAATATTAGATAAAATTAGAAATAAAGTCTGTATTTTTTAATCTATGAAGTCTAACATAGTATTTATTATATTAAATTTTGTACCGAAGTTAATTGTAATATATTACTTCATAATTATTGATTGCCAAAGTAAATAATGACGAAGTCTAATATAGATTTTCACATAGCCTACAAATAATATAAAAAATATAAACATTCATACATTGACATCAATGCTGAAATATAAAGTGATGAGTCTTATTTAATAAACTAACATACACTAAAATAACATCTCAAAAGTTTACTATCAAAATTTCAATCATTAGATGTTGATGAGCAATAATATTATTCTAAACCCTATTTGAGTGAATTTTGATGTAAAAGGCGATAATGGTCACCGAGCACCTCCAGGAACTATTTTCCTAAGATAATGAACCTTAGGAGATTTAAATCTTAGTTTTGATTATGTAAATTTATAATTTGAGTATCAATTCAGTTACATCTGTATGAACGAAAGTGAATGTAGCAAATCGCTATACTTGTGAGGTAAGATTTTCTGACCCATTTTTTATGATCCAGGGAATATTACTGGTATTTGTGGTCGGATCGTGGTCCTGATCCGATTGCAATTGGTTGTGATCCTTTCTTGGGTTCATTGTCCCCATCAAATTATAGGTTGATTCGGAGTAGGTGGCCGGAGGTCGTCCGGAGGACACCCTCACTTGACGCCTAATAACCTGGCCACTTATCCACCACCGGAGGCCTTCGGGCGGCCTCCGGTTGCCCGCTCCGAATCAAACTATAACCTGGTGGGGACGATGAATCCAGGAAGGGATCGCAACTAATTACGGTCGGATCACGATCATGATCCGACCGTAAATACGAGTGACACATCCCCTAAACCATAAAAAAGTGATCCAAATTAAAGATCTGCTCTCTGTACTTGTAGCGATTGAATCTCTACAAGATAATTAACTTGGAGATTATAATTTCTCTATACTTAATTTTAGAAAGGTGTACAAGCTTCAGGATTATTTGAACGAAGATATAATTTATAATTTAGGGATGTTGGACTTACTGAATTGTTCATCATAAATACTTTTTAATTTATCCTGATAATCGATTAAAAAATTTTATAGAACCAAATTGATATCCCATACTCAACATTATCCAATCTAATTAATCATATATTTTTTTATTTAGAAAGATGCAGGAGGTGAATGATATTTTGTGGATGTTTTTATAAGTCGAGGGCTACTGCATCCTTTGGCATCCCCGTGAAATTGTACCTTTTATGATTTTAAAAAATGGGGTGGCTTTTATTCTTTTTTATATTGAGTAAAAATTAAAAAATCACCTTTAATTATTTAAATTGTCAAAAAAAAAAAATACTCCTTACCTTTTAAAATAAAAAACATCTATCATAATTACAATATCGGATTAAATACTATAAGATATAAAAAATCTTGACTAAAAAATTATATAAAAATCACTTTATATATAATAAAATTAAATAATGCTGATAAGGTTTATAAACACTTGATTGTATACAAATACTTTATATATAATATTTCTTTTATAAAATTAAATAATAATAATAATTTTTATTGTTTTTACCCTTCTATATTGACCGACAATATATTTTGCAATCTTAATATTATTATTGTCGTCACGCAAATTAAATTGCCCCCATGCGAACGTAGTCAATAGAGCTCAAGGCGGATAACGATGGTGTCGATCGCATCCACCTGCGACAGTTACCACGGACCCATAACCGACGATTTCAAACGCCAGCGAGCGCCACTTGTCCACTCACCCGTGGGACTTCCCGGACGATTCGACCTCCAGCGTTTCACACTCAGCTGCGACCGGAGGAGTCTGCGCTTTAGACCACCCTGTCAACGTCCCATCGATCCCCGGCGTAGGGTTACCGGCATTGGCCGATGTAACTGCCTTTCAGGATTTCGACGCTCCGAGTGCATTGCAAACGATAGCGATCAGCTATGGCGTGCGGGAGTGCTTTCCATGGAACCCTTTTCGTCCACTCCGTCCTCAAATCCCCCTCTTCCTCCTCCAAATCTTTCTTCTCCTCTGCTTCCGCTTTAACTGTGAGTAGTGGCTTCAGAAGGCCTCTTCGCTCCGGGAGTGGCGGTGTCGGGCACAAGCGGACCTTGGCGCCCTCCGCCTCCGCTTCCTTTTCCGACGACCTCCGCCCGCCCCTTGGGGAGAACCCCGAGGGCGTCATATCTGGGGAGTGGCCGGAGAACTTCTCCCTCCTTAGCTACGATGACCTGCGCGCCTACCTCGAAACCCAGATCATCAGTGATGAGGTCTGTCTCCTATAATCTTTTCTTCGTTTTGGTCCATTGGTGTTGACATCGTCCTTGGGAGCAGACGAAGCCGTCGGCGAAGCTAGCAACGGTGATGTCAACGCAGATCCGGAAGGCGAGACCGGAGCAGGCTCTGGAAGAGATCGAACACAATTTCGAATTCGTGTCGGGGCTTCCTGTGGTCGACGACGAACTTAGGTGCATCGGTGTCATCTCTAAGAAGGACAAAGCCAGAGCACCTAATGGGGTTTGTGTATTAGCTTTTGTACTCTCCTCCACATGTATTCTCTACCTGCTGCTCAACATTAAAGCTTTATCAACATACTCTTGCTGATTCTCTCTTTTTTATCAAAGTCAAAATTCATCAACGTTTCTCATATTTGTTTTAGACTTATCGTAGCTGCTATCTGTTGAAACCGAGTAATTCAAGTTAAATTATTTTCTAAAATACTGCGGTTCACTGCTTTAACGAATCATTTTGATAAGCTGGGCTTAGTCATTAGCAGAATAATAGCAAATTTATGCCAAAAAGATGAACTGGACACTGCCTTACCCCTAGTTCCCCTTTTCATGGACCCTTGACGTGATTACTGATCCTTTTTCTTTTAAAATGCATCATTTGGATAGTCTCAACTGTTTTTTTTTCCCATCTATTCTATATTTGTCAGCGTAAGTGCTGTCTCTACTTGAATACAACACTCTTGTATGAACCTCTGTGCCATCTCACATGTATAGGCTCATGCTCGACACATAAATTTGGGTGGATCACCCAAATGGCTGCTTCAATATAAAGTTAAAACTCTGTATTCCCTTACTAAAACCAACGAACTTAATGATCATGGACCCATGATTTCTCCAATTATGCGACCTCCAGTTAGTGCATCTAACCATGGTAGATCTACAACATCTCTAAGCTCATTCTGGTTACAAGTTAGATATAAAAAACTCACTCACCACAATATTGCCAGAGCACATGATCTACAATTTGGCATAGATAACCCTAAACATGATGCACCCCATTACATCCTTGAAATAACATGATTCCTTAGGCATCCATGACAATACCCGTCATACGTCCTCTAATATCTTTAAAGTCACATGTTCTCAGTTAGACATCGACGACCATAATAGTTACATGCCTTGTGATCAATGCTCATAGGGCACTCAGTAATAACCAGTTAAAATCTTCTCTAATGAGCCTAAGATGCATATAACCAGTTTTACGTTATCTATTTCATGCATCACATGAAATAAATATAGGATAGGTTCTCCTTATTACAATAAATGTCTGGTATAGATCATGTAACATGTAATAATAATATTGTGCAAACATGCACCATTGAATAGGAATATCACCTGTAAGCACTTACCACTAAATAAGCATAACAACTATAAGCAAATGCATGACATATAGTCATGATCTCATAAAGGATCTAAGATATAGATGAAGCAATACAAGTAAAGTAACCAAAGTTAAATAGTGTGGCCATCAAGTTAAGGTTCTAACCAACTAGTACCTTGATCACTTAAGCTTAAATCTGCCGTCTAGTTTTTTTTTACTAAACAAGGGTATACACTTGACTCACAATTTATCCACAACCTCTTCCCCTAGATTTTGTATAAACTCCTCTCGTATCTTTTATAACCTTTAATGGGTATATCACTCATAATATTTATGAACATCTCACCTACACTAGCAAACCCTAAAACAATATATCTACACTTTAATTCAAAGGCAACACATCATGCACATAGGTCAAACCAAGTTTATTATAGGTTCCTAAGGTCTCAAATCTATTGCAACTTATCTATTTTAATTAGTGCCCCTATCATCACCCAATTACTCATAAAATGGATACTTTAACTTCACGGACACACTTGCAAGCAAACAATCAACATAATACCTTTTATAAAAGTTCATCATGGGAAGAACTCTCTTTGCAAGGACGATTCTCCTTGTCAAACAAGCCTTATTGCTAATACTGCACCATCCAATAGAAATAAAGCATTAGGTGTTGGGAAGACAATTCCTCATGGTTGGATTACATTGTGTTATTATGATGGTTTGATAATACAACTTAAATTGGATGTGTATTTGATGGTGGTGCATCAAATGATAATCCTAGTTAGTCTCATTGACTATCTCTGAGGGTGACCGGCCCGGTCCCACGGAAGTTTCCCACCGGCCACCAGGGTAAATCGGGAAGCACACGCGGCGACCAACCCAGAAGCCCAGCATCCATTGATTACACCCCCCATTTGGAGGAAGATGGTGGTGCATCAAGTGTGCATGCTTAGTTGTGCTAATGGATTAGACTCAAAGGATAGGTAGCTCAAATCATGTGGATGTAAAGTTTAGAGGCAAGTAACCCAGATTGAGGAGATGCTTAGAGGACTCGGGGGGGGGGTAGTTAGTCTATATTAAGGAGCTTAGAGAACTCAATGGCAAGTAGCTTGAATCGAGGATACGTTCAGACTACTTAGGCAGATGGTTTGGATCGAGGAGCATAAAGGAGTCAAGGTAGGTAAACCGTATCAAGAAGCTGCTTGAACGACTTAAGGGCAAGTAACCCTAATTGAGGAAGAGCTTGGAGTCTTAGACCACTCGAAGATAGGTAGCCTCAATCAAGGAGGTACTTGAGCTACTCGAGGGTTGGTAGACTGGACCAAGGAGCTGAATATCAAAGATATGTGAACCTTGTATTGCGATTACATCGATTTATTGTAAGATTTGTTTTTATTATGTAAATGTGTTGATATTGTGATTGCCCAAGTAGTTTGTGAGCTACATAAGATTTGAGAGCTTAAGCCTTTTAATCTTGCTCAACCGCTTGAATTCCTTTAGCTACTTGATTTTGCTAGACTATAGCAAATGAGATGGTAGTTCGATGTTATTAGTGGCCAAAATCTCTTCTGGAGTTAATATAACTTTGGCCCCCCAATGTTCATTTAATTAGACGCCTCTAGTTGACTAAAATTTTAGTACCCAAAATAAAGATATTAGACTCTAACAACTATATCTTTACTTGATTGTAATAATCTTCTTGTTGATTGAAATTTCTTATATTCAATTGTTGCTTAAATAGAAACATTTTACTTGCTTAAACCCTGCATCCAGTAGAATTGCCAGCCCTTGAGTTGACTACCACAGCTAGATAGTCACTTCTGCTTACAACCAGTTGTAATCCTTCATAAGGTCTAAGGCTCAAGATGATTGACAAACACAAGTTGGGAACTTCCTAAAGTCATAAAACTTTATCAACTAAGCTTTAGATATCTCACCTACTACCTAGGAAATCACAACATCAATGCATTTTACACTTCCAAAATAAAGTCAAGATTGCATTCACATAATCACAATACAAACTTTACATGTCTTTGATTTTTAGCTCCTCGATCTTGGCTACCTACTCTCGAGATGTACGAGTGCCTCCTCAATCTGGCTACTTTCCCTTGAGTCTTCTCAGCTCTTCATTGATCAAAGCTAGCTACCCTTGAGTTGTTTAAGCACCTCCTCGATCCAGGTTACTTACCTTAAGTTGTTTAAGCTTATCCTTATCTAACTACATACTCTTGAGTCATCCTAGCATTCCTATGATTTGAGCTACCTGCCCTTAAGTTCTCTAAACGTTTTCTTGATCTAACTACTTGTCCTCGAGCTCAACATTCACTCAGTGTGAACTATTTTCCCTTCAATGGAATCCATCTGGCACAAATAAGCCAACATACTTTATACACCAACACCAAATACATACTTAAGTCATATTAACAATAAAAACAAAGTGATTTAACCTAAGTATAAGGGAGTAAGCATTTTTCTAACAATTCATTTCTCTTAAGGACAAGAATAACCATAAAAATGCATCAAGACAATTAGAAACTTAATGCTTCCCTCAACCTTAGCTCTCCCTCCCCTCGATCAGGGCATCCACAGGAGCCCATGCTCTTGAGTCAAGCTATCTTTGGCATGTTCATTATATTTTGTTTGGGTAAGATTATTAACTTTGATCTTCACATTTCTCTATTTTGTCATACATTAAAAAATTTATAAGCGAAGGGGAGCCTTGGCGCAAAGTTAAAGTTGTTGCCTTGTGACTTAAAGGTCACAGTAAGATTGTATACAATAGATCTGTCCCCAAGACCCCGCATTGGCGGGAGCTTTGTATACCGGACTGTCTTTTTTTATTATTAAAAAATTTATAAGCATGTGATAAATGAAACATGCATAAATAAAAACAAGATAAGGCTGCGTACAATAGATTCTTCCTTGAGACCCCTCATTGCCGGGAATTTTGTTCATCGGGCTGCCTTATCTTTATTGGTATAAAAAATATGTGTAAGACTGGTATCATGATATTAAACAGTGTAATCAATGAATAAAGGTGTAAAATACTCATTAAAGGTATTAAAAACTCGTTATTGTGCTGGCTTTTCTATTTCTGACGACTAAAACAGATTTATAGTAAACTGTAAATTGCTTCAGTCAACTGATATTCTAATCCTCGATTAATTCTCTGATCTAGTTGATTGGAATTTTAAAAGTTCTAGGTGTCAAATTTTTGCAAATTCATAAAAAAACAAATATAAATTCAAAAATCATAAAAATTGACATGGAAGTACATTTTATTTCTCTGAATCTAAAGAAAATATATTTTTTCTATAAAAATATTGTATTGCATGATTTTAACACAATGGGATAGGATTAAAAATGTTAAATATGTAAGTAGCTACTGATGTATATGATCATACTACACAAAATTGTCAACTCTATTTATTGACATAAATATAAGTGAATTACATGTGTAAAACATGGGTGGGCAGAAATAATGATTGCATAATTTTAGTGAGATTAAGGTGTGTGTCAAGTGTATATTAAGATATGTGATAAGATATCAAATTTTTTGATCATCATATAAACATATAATATCAAGCATGGGTTAAAATTTCAGGCCATGCTGGAGTTTAGATTAATGATTGGAACAATATGATTTGGGTATCATATCGTGCTGTATCAATATGATTTTGGTACTTTATTAAATGTAAAATATATTAATTAAAAAATACTATAGTTTTGGTTTATGATTGGAATGATACGATTTCGGTGTCATAGGTACTTTTTAAATATAAAATATATTAATTAAAAATATTATTATAATATTTGACTACTATAAATACTTACAATTAGGTTAAATTAGTATTTTAAAATTATGATTGAGTAAAAGTTAATTTAGGATATGATGATTAGGATCAAGTAGATTTAAATTAAATTGAATTTAATTTATTTTAATAGTTTAAGGAATATTTTTTTAATAAGAAAAATGATTAATATAGGAAATAAGAAAAAAATAAAATTTTTCCCATGTGTTTAAGGGGGATAGAAGAAAAAGTTAAATTACTTGGAGGAAGGAGGAAGGAGGAAGGAGAAAGAATTAGGGGTGGGGGGAATTAATCATTAAAAAAAATAAAAATGAAATTAACAATTTAAAATTGAAAAAAACCTAGCGGCCTTGTGCGATTGTGTGATCGTGCCGCCTCGTCCGACCGGGTTGGTGTTGGTGCCATGCTGGTTGGCGAGCGGAAGATAAATTTTGCTCGTACCGATCAATATGGCACGAAATTCTAAACTATAATATCAATCATTTAGAAAGCAACTTAAAACATATATTTCACCTAAGAATTTATATATATGTATCCAATGTTTAAAATTTCGAGTCATGTCAAAGTTTTGATTTATGATCGCAACAATATGGTTTAGGTATTGTATCGTGCCGTGCCCATACGATTCCAATGCTTTTTTAAATATAAAATATATTAATTAAAAATATTTTATTAATATTTGATTGTGATGGATACTTGTTCTAATAATTCTTCTCCACCGTCCTTAATTCTCTGTCTACTCCGAAGTGCGGAGGAAGAATGGAAAGGAATCAACGGTTGAAAACTATCCTAAGGGGAAGGGAAGAGAAAGGAAGAAAAACAAAGGATGGAGGGAAAGGAATCCTACGGGGCAAGGGGAAGGAATCCTTTAGTGGCCCGTGACCTACCACTCGAGCTCGAGCTCGTGGTCGCGACGCCGTGAACTCACGACGACCATGGAGAGGCTGCAATTTACCTTTAGCTCACGGCGACAACGAACTCGCGTGGTCCTGCCACTCGTCAGGATCGAAGAGAGGCCAATCGTGGCCTCGTCGTGAGTTTACGACAAGGCCATGATGGGCACCATCAGTGAAGCTTGACTTGGTTGAAGTGGGTGATGCATAAACGGTGGTGGAGCTCTCCGGTGGAGGCTGAGAAAACACCCATGCCCAATCGCTTGTGGGTGGTGATCATGATGTTGCCAGAGTCAATGTAGCCGACGTCATCGACCTGCTAGAAGTCGAGTATGTGTCATTAACTCAAGATGACTGTGGAGAGGCTAATCGTGACCTCACTTATCGGACAGTTGCGAAGACGACGATCGCGGCCTCGCCGTGAGTTTGTAGGGAGGATGGTTGCATCCTCGCCTCTCGTGACAACCACAAAGAGGCCAATGACAACCTCACCTCTCGTGATGGCTGTGTAGAGAGGCTGATCACGACCACACCTCTCGTGCCACAATGCTTGCACCGAACTCATGCAAGCTACTGATTTTTGTTTGGGATAAGCCAACGGGGAGAAGAGATGGACGGTTGTTTCATCCAATTTCGAACGGATAAAAAAAGGATAAAAATTTACCCGCGGCTGGCTTTGAGATCTGTCCATTGATTATTTTTTTTTATGTAAACAGATAAGTGTCTCGATTCTTGTGGAGTCCGTCCTTTTTAATCCGCACTTCGGGGTAAATGGGGCATAAAGGCATTTTTTTTCTTAGTCTATATAACAATTCTTAGTCTTTGTTGTTTATTTTGTAAACGGATGAAGGAGGAAAAGAAACTGATGAAAGAGAGAAAGAAAGTATTGGAAGAAAAAGCGTTCATTCGAAAAAAAATTTTTAAAAAAAAATGAAAGAGGGAAAAATTAGTCGTTCTAAATCCTATAGATATCCTAAAATGATTACAAAAAAAAACTTAAACCCAAATTTTTTTTTAAAAAAAAAGAAAAAAATCTAAAAGAAAAAAAAAAACTAATCACGACCTCAATTTTTTAAAAAGGAAACAAATGGTTGCGACCACATGATGCCATGACAAGGTGAGGTTGCAACCAAACGACCTCACGGAGGCCTCCACAAAGCTGCCACATGGTTGCGGTGGCCTTGCTGAGGCGTCAACGAGGCCACTTCTACCTCGCATCTCTGTCGGTCGTGGCAGTGCTAGTGCCGAACCATATCAATGTTGACTCGTGCCAAAATGGTAAAATTGCATGTTTCAAGCGGCATGGGTCGGCACCCCAATCCATGTCTATATCATGAATAACACTTAGCATGATAGTTGCCTAGTTGATGCACCAACTCACAAATGAGGAACTAACCATTCTTCCCTTATTTATCAATATATCCTAAACCAATTTAAAAAGATGCGATAATAGATTTTGGTACTCAAACAAGTTGGGTTCTTTAACAAGTCAGGTACTATTGGGTTCATTAGGTGCTCTTTAGAATTTCACTTTTGTGCTATGTTTTCGGATCTAATTTCTTTAGTAACATTTCTATGCATGCAGAATGAGGGATTTATTTGATTTCTTTTTTTTTACTTTAGTTGGCCCATAATTATCGATAGGAAATCAATAGGACTAAGTCTTTTCCTTAGAGGTTGACTTATTTATATTCCAACTTTAATTCACTCTTTAAGTAACTCTAAGCATGTCAACATATCTAGAGTCATTAGTAAATCTTTTTAGGGCTTTTCTCATCCTTCAAAGGGCAGCTCGGTGCACGAAACTCCCGCTAATGTGGGGTCCTGGGGAAGAGTCTATTGTACGCAGTCTTATCTTGCTTTGTAAGAGGTTGTTTTCGAGACTCGAATCCGTGACCTCTAGGTCACACGGTAATAATTTTACCTTTGCGTCAAGTCTCCCCTTCAACTTGATTTTAATTGTCCATTTTTAGCTGCAAGCTTTTTAACTTAAGATTTGATCATTAGCCTTATTAAAGTTGGTAAACTAGTTTAGGCCTTAAGGTTTTAAATTGCTTCTCAAGTGTTCTTAACTGCTATGTGTGAGAGAATAAAGCTAATGATCATGGAATTGCTGCTGAATCGAAAGAAAATTACAAGGAACTGACGACCCACATTTAGTTTGGAAGTGGGAACCACATGGATAGGGTAGAAGGTGCCACAACCTGTGACAAACGAAGGATAATGACCCAATAAACGCCATAAGGATTGCGTTGATAAGTTCAAAATTCCGTTCAAGAACCAACAAACTGAGTGTCTCACTAATACATCACTCAACTAGCCTCTTCTTTGGCCGAACACTCCCCCTTTTCTAGGACAATATGTTGCCCTTGCATCCAAGAAAACCCCTAAAAGACCAAGTGAGGTTGAAGCCCATTATATTCCATTGGACTCTTAATTATCTAGTTAACCTAATAGGAGCCAGGATTAAGCTAATCAGGCCACGTGGTCTGTTATTTGCTGCAACAACTCCAGTTCCAACTCGAGGGATTTGAGCCTTGGCTTTCTTCAATTAGTCTGTTGAGTGCTCCCTTCATGATCTTGGCTTGGGCCCTCGTGATTGGTCCCCGGGATGTGTAAAGGGTCTCCTAGTTGGTGGTTTTTAGTTTAAGTGTCCTCCTTTGTTTTCTTGGCTGCATCTTGGTCTTCCCCTTGGATCTCATCACTAACCTTAACCAATTATTTAGACAAGATAGAAAGAACACTGAATAATTTATCTACTTTGGGAAAGCTACCTCATTATCACTTTCACCTTTGCTTGTTGCTTCCTCTTGATTTATGCTAGTGTTCTCTTCATCATTGGAGCTCACTACTTAATCATCAACTGTTATTAGAGTCAAGTAGTTACAGGTCCTTGATTGTGACACTATTGGACGATAATGTATCATTCCATATTACTCTTAATGATTTTATCTTCTTTAACTTAAGGAAATTGGTCTTGAAATATGGCCTTCTTGGTGGCAGTTGAAGCCTGTGATCTTCATTTTGCTTCTTTGCTTACCCTTGATTATCCTCTTGATCTCATTTGTTCTCAATTTCTTGGTCAGAGAGTAGCCTAAAAATGATTAGAAAATGGCTGAAATTGTGATTGAAGAGGGAGTCTACCGCTGTTGAAAATAATAGGCTCATGTGAAGGTGAAGTAGGATGTTGGGTAGCAAATTAGATCCGAAAACTTAAAAAAAAAATGTTTTTATCCTAAATCTACAGGACAGCCTAGGCTACTTTTAAAACACCTGCATACTAGGTATTGTTTACCACCTAGGTGAGGCAACCCATGGTTAAAAAAACCTAGGCAACTAGCTAGTCCGTTTTGTAAAACCATGATTTTTGTGGCATGCCATATTAGGTATTTAGATTTTTATTCTTAACAATGAATGTCAAAATGTGATTAATTTCTTACAACCAACAATTTCATGATAAATGTGAAATTTGTATTCAGCTAAAGAATGACCAGCAAGTTTTTTGTATTAGGTTGAATGCAATACTCTTATATTAAAACTTCATGCATTTTGTTTTGTTGAATTGAATCATATTTTGAAATGGTGGGAAGAGATATTTTATCAATGTACTAAAGAGCAATTAGATGGTAGGTAATTGATCAACCCCCTAACAAATATAGTTGGTGGGCCTAGACAATCAACATTAAAATATTATTAAGATGATATAACATAGAATAAAAAATCAGGAAATTGAGTGAAAATCAATAAAACTCACACAAAACATAAAATAGAGAAATAATCATTAAAAATAAGCGATAAATTAGTGAACATCTAAAAAAGTAAGTGAAACCACTAGTGAAAAAGTCAGCTATTAAGAAATAAAACACTAATAGAGGAATATAAATTGCATAAGAAATTAGAGAAACATATTTAGAGTGGAGAGAAGGGAAATTAAAACTGAAGATTGCCAGAAATCCTAATTCCAATCTGAAAAGGCATTGGGTTCCGGTAGATAAAGGAGTAGCGCTAAACTTGAAAGTGCCGATTCTAATGCATGAAATACAGAAATACAAAATCGGTAAAACTCACAGTGATATCCCGTAATAGATCTTAATCTTCGCTTGTCGTTGGAAGAACGATCACGAACGAATCGAAAAACTCTTCAAGATTCCATGAACCAAATCCCTTTGTGAATAGACGAATCAAGATATGTTCTTCTCCTTTCCTCTTCATTTTAAATTGCTTTGGACGACCTTATATAGGTGTAGAAAGTCTCTTCCCCTTTCTTCATTGATGGAGGAAGGTGAATGGAGGGGAAGAGGAAAGGGAAGGAGCATCTTCTCACCTTCCTAACTCCAACAGAAAGTGGGATAGAAATTAAGGTTAAATAATAACTGTTAAGTGAACCAAAAATTTTAAAATTTTTATTATTTTTTTTCTTTACTGGATTGCCCAGACCAAATTTTTGAATTGGCCAATTAATGCAGATCGCTTATTTCCTAGGCAAAGCAGAGAGGTCAAAACTGTCTAGGTGACCCCTAGACTAGAGTTTCAAAACCTGGATTGTATGCCCTTTTTATTTTTGACTTTTATAGTTTCATCTATGTTATCATCTCCTACTAAACTAAGTTTAAAGAGATTAAGTCCATTCTGAAAAATCAAAATCAAAAGGAGAAGAAAATCAAAGCTCTTCATAGCGACAAAGGAGGAGAATATTTTTCATAATAATTTAATTATTTTTTGAAACAAATGAAATTATCCACCAAGGCTCTTCTTCTCATACTCCTTAACAAAATTAAGTAGCAAAAAAAAGAAAATTTAGAAAATTAGTAGATATGGTTAACACTATGCTTTTAAATTCAAATTTATCCCATAAAGAGGTGAGGCATTGCTCATCGGGTCATATTCATAATCATATGCTATCAAAAATAATTAAATATTTCTTTGTTAACTATGACACGTTTGAAATGTATCTTAAGTGTGATTATGTTATGATTTTGATCATCGTAAAAGTAAACTTGGTACTGGAGGAATAAAATTTATCTTTGTTGGTAATGCTCAAACTTCTAATGTCATTGTTAAATTTATTGGCTTTAAATTTTTTGAGATAGTTTTTCTCCCAATGTACTGAAATTTCAAGCATGGATTCATCTATTTCTTCAATTTCTAATTACATAGTAGATAATGAAATGGCTCAAAATTTGTTGAATGTAGGATATATCAAAGAATCAGAGGCAAATAAGATTGTATTTTGATTTTATTTCTCCTCATTGTCTAATTTTTCTTATTGAAGGAAATAGAGATAAAACATTTAATAAAAATTTTATTTTATGAAATATGGAAATAATCCTAGGACCAATGATGAAGGGATACCTTCTAGCAATGTAACTTTTAAGAAAGAGCTATTAATGATGAAATGGATTGTCTAGTGTCCAATAGCATATGGATACTTCAAGTGTAAACCTATAGAGTACAAATGGGTGTTTAGGGGAAAGTATGATACTAATGCATCATATCAAGCCTTCAAGGCAAGATTAGTTGTCAAAAGACTTATCCAAATGGTTGGTGTCAATTATTTTGATAAATATTCCCCATTGGTGGCAAAAATCACATCCACCCGAAACACTTATAGTTTTAGTTTCAATATATTATTGGCATCTACATCAAATGCATGTAAAAACAACTTTTTTTTTTAATGAAGATCTTAGTGATGAAGTTATGAATCAACCAAAAGGTTTTATTTTTTTGCTATAAATGAGAGAAAAGTTTGCAAACTGCTAAAATCTCTTTATCAGTTGACTCAAGCTTAGAAACAATGAGATGAAGAATTTGACAATACAGTTTTAACGAATGACTTAATTCATAGTAGTGTCACAAATGCATATTCTAAGTTCTCTAAAGATGATGGTGTAGTAATTATATTTGGAGTTTTAAATAGCACAAAATACTTGAACTGTGGTCTTTAAAATGAAAGATCTTGGAGAAGTGGGCATTATCCTATGGATTAAAGTTGAAAGAAACAATAATGTTTTTTTTAAACTAAATTAATTATCTGAAGCTATTTCTGAAACATAATTACTTAGGAATTAAGGAAGTAAATAGCCTTGATGCTGCCAATAAAAGTTGCTAGAGTTCTAGTACAACAATTGCATAGGTATAATATCAGGTTAGATATAGATTTTGCTGCATGCAAGCTATTAAGATATACCAGACACCGAAGTTCAAACAATGATTAATGGAAAGCTATATTTCATGATTATTTTTAGAAAAACTTAAGATTTATCTTTACACTATTCTAGTGATGTTAGCTGGATAATAGGTGCTAGTGACAGTAAATTCACATTCAATGAATTGTCACCCTTGATGGTAGTGCTAGTTGTTGGGCATCAAAGAAGACTTGTATTAGTCACTTGACAATAGAGTCTAGTTTATAGCATCAGCAGTTGTTTGAAAACGGATCAGAATTGTTAAGAAATTTGTTATTGAATATTGAATTATGACCACAACCAAGGTCAAAGATATCATACAATTTTGGAGCTTGGGTCTTGGATCATGTCATGTCAATGTTTGACACACTTGTAAGTTTGCTGAGATTAATCCAAATGAGTTTTAATACTATAAACCTTGACTGCTTGCTACTTTAAACATAAGTCGATAACAATTGGAAAGTCATTTGGTTCAGTTTGTTTTTTGACTTTTTGAGTATATAAATATATATTATGTATTTATCAGAATAAAACATAAACTATTATATTGTAAGTATAATTGTCTCTATAATGTAAAATTGTACAGATCTTAAGTATATATAACAAAATTATCATATCTATCACAAATAAAATATCATATGAAGCTTTTCAATGCTTGTTCGATTTTTATTCCTTATAATTCTATGCTTTGACATATTCAATTATTGCTTAGCAGCTGAAATCCAAGGTGGGAGAAGTCATGTCTTCTCCTGCGATCACACTCACACCTGACAATACAGTCCTAGGTAAGCTTCTTTGCCAATGACTTCTCTTCCTTATATACATGTCTTTTTTTATCTAGTTTGGATAAGAGCTCTTTCCTATAAAATTCGTGCAGATGCTGCAGCCTTAATGCTTAAGATGAAGGTCCACAGGGTACCTATTTTAGATGTGGAAAAGAGAGTTATAGGTAAGAGCCGCAAACTAATTATAATGTTATCATGAATATCCATCTTCATATCGTGCAGCCATGTATGTATCAGTAGTATAAACTTGATTTGATAAACCAGGAATGGTGACTCGAACTGACATATTCCAAGCATTGGAGGCACAGAAGGTAGAGTCCGTTTCTTAGAGCACGCCCACCAGCTATGTATTAAATGAGTGCAATGCTTTTGATGTAATTATATTTGCAGCTGAATTACTGTTCTTGTATAATCCGTGTGTCAGCATTTCTTGTGATAGAACTACTGTTCTTTCGGAATACTATGCAACTGCTTTGCATGGGTTATGTCGTCGTACATAGATTGTCATGCTGTATTTGTGTGTCAGAACTTTTTTGGCTGGGTAAGTTATATTATATGATGCTTGACATATGCTTTTGGGTTAAAGAAGCTAAATTAGTTGCAGCATTCCTGGAGCACAATATTATTTCTGAGAATTTAATACTATAAACTAGACGATATAAACATATTTGTCTTGTTATATCTAAATTTCTCCCTGTTGAAGGAATCAAGGACTTTTCTGTTTTACACTGACGTTTTCTATTCTTTCGTCGGGATCGAGTTAAGTGATATTGACCCATTTCTTAGAGCTCTCTATGTCGTTAATTGATTGTGGTCCCCAAAGTAGTGTCCTACTGCTTAATTTCAGGTTTGTGTTATATGAAAATTCTGCATCTCTTGCCATTACATTAGCTTGGTGTTTTATTAATTATTTGTGGTCCAAACTTTTTAATGGATGGACGAACGTTTGAATTCAAACGCTTGAAGCTTAGCCATGGATACCTGTTTATGGTTATTTGTCGTGCAACTACGACTTTGATTACTTCATTTCTTGTCAAATACCCATGTTACAACATTATCTGCCATATGTGCTCACTTTACTCAGGTAAAAGCATTCTGGACGGACCTATGGCTGATTACAGGTTTAGCCGACCCGGCCAAGGAGAAGACACTGTACATTTGCTCGGGAGGCTTGGCTTCTTTGCGGAGAGGTGTGAAAAGCAAGATTATTGACTAGCATCACTTTTATTCAAAGCCCTTTTCTCTTTGCGTAGTAGTTATAACTACACTACGAACCAAAATAAATAATTATCCTGTTCTTTACATCCCAGATTGCCGGCCCAAAGTTCGTGCTTTGTAGAGCGAAAGACAGAAACGCAGCAAATTACAGGTGATTGAACAAAAAAAAAGGAAAATGAAACGAGAACTGGAACGTGTTCACTGCGAGGGGAACTTCGCCCTGGCGGCAGAGCAGATGCTGGACCCAGAGAAACTACTGTTATTGCCGTTGCTCTGACCCTGGTGGCACAGCACTGTACTAGTCGAGGTCGACGTCGTGGCATGCACCGCCGCCGCCGGAGCTGTCGACCCCTTAAGGAGGAAGTCAACCTTGGCGTATTCCTCCCTCTCGTGTCGGATCTCCTTAATCATAGCCGCCACGTCCTTCATCGTCGGCCGCTCGTCCGGCGAAACGTTGACGCACAGCAGTGCCACGCCGAGCACCTGCAGCATTTCCTGCACCTCTGGGTCCGGCCGGCCTCTCAGGACTGGGTCGATCACCTCTACGCTCCCCTTCTTCCTCCGCACCCAGTCCACCACGTGAAGCCCGTCAGGGATCGTCGGATCGATCGGTTGCTTTCCCGTCAGCACCTCCAGCACGACCACGCCAAAGCTGTAGACGTCGCTCTTTTCGGTTATCTTCATCATGTAACCGTACTCTACAAATGCACATTCCAGATCATGTAAATTGCAGTGATACTTGGTAGAGAGACATTAAAGTTTGATGTCGATACGAACCAGGAGCAATGTAGCCATAGGAGCCAGCGACGGTGTTGGAAGACCGAGCAGGGTCTCCATCCTCGACGAGCTTCGCGAGTCCGAAATCAGCAATGTAGGCCTCGAAGTCGAGCCCGATCAGGATGTTGTTGGCCTTAATGTCTCTGTGAGCGATCGGTGGTACGCAGTCATGATGGAGGTAGGCCAGGCCTTGCGCTGCCCCCAGGATGATCTGATACCTCAAGTCCCACTCCAGCGAGAAGCCACTGCGTTCGTGGAGCAGCTCCCCGAGGCTGCCGTTGGCCATGTAATCGTACATTAGCAGCCTGGTGTTCTTGTTCCAGCAGCACCCGAGGAACCTTACGATGTTCTTGTGCCGGATTGAACCCAGCGTCCTCACCTCCGCTGAGAACGAGTCCCGTACTCTGCTGCTGTTGCAGTCTTCCTTGGCCGTCATCTTCCCCATCGAGGAGGCACTAGTCGGCCAGAGCTTCTTCACGGCGATCGCCTCTCCGTTGTCCATTTGAACGCGGTAGACCACTCCGGAGTAGCCTTTTCCGATAACATTTGCGTCCACCAGACTGCGCACAACCTGTTCGACGGAAAAGTTGAGCTTTTGAAAGGGGGTGAATTGCCACGGCCAAGACATCTCCCCGCCCATCTCCGTGTCGTCGTCGTCGCCCTTCCCGCCTCCAATTCTCTTCACCCGTATTACTCCAATCATCCCAACCACCATCGCCACTGTGGCAGTGACGAGCAAGGCTATCGCCAACTTCAACTGGTGCATCCTTCTGCTCTCAGCTTCAGCCTTAATAATCGGCCGGCCATTGGCATCCAGCGTCACGAAGCACACGTCTCCGCCGTGTGTGCAGAGGCCTTGATTGCCGGCGAGGTCGGAAGCAGAGAGTTGGCGGAAGAGCTTGGTATCGGGGAGGTAGCCGGTGAAGTTGTTGTTGGAGACGTTCAGCGTCACCAAGTTCTCTAGCCCAGCAAGCGGAGTCAGACTTCCGTCCAGCATGTTGTAGGAGAGGTCGAGCAGCGAGAGTTTGCTGAGCGCCGAAATCTTCTCTGGGATTGATCCGGTAAGCGCATTCCTGCTCAGGTTAAGGGCAATGTCAAGACCTTCAATGAGGCAGATCTCGGGAGGGATGCCGCCAGAGAGCTGATTGCTGCTAAGGTCAATGAATTCGAGATTGGAGCATTGGCCTAGCGAAGGAGGTATCGCGCCGGAGAGCGAATTGCCACATAGCATGAGCTTGCTCATGGAAGCCAGCTTCCCGAAGCTACCGGGAATTTGCCCTGTGAGCTGGTTTAGCGAGAGGTCGAGCACCTGCAGCCTGGTGATCAAAGACAATGAATCAGGGATGGCGCCGGAGAGCGTGTTGTTGCTGAGGTCGGCCATCTGGAGCTGAGAGCAGTTGCCTATGGAGGCCGGAATAGGGCCCGTGAGGCGGTTGCCGGAGAGGTCGAGGAAGTCTAGGTTCATGAGCCCGCCGATCTCCGCCGGGATGAAGCCAGCAATGCGGTTGCTGCCAAGGCGGAGCCGGATTAGGGAGGCGCACTGGCCAATCTCCGCTGGTATCGGGCCGGAGATGTCGTTGGAGAGCAGCAGGAGTTTGGTGAGGTTGGGGAGGAGGAAGAGGCCGGGAGGGATGGGTCCAGTCAAATGGTTGTGTGAAAAGTCAAGCGCCTGGAGGTTGGAGAGCGAGGCGAAGGAGGGGGGAATGGCGCCCTCCAGCTGGTTCTCCCAGGCGAAGAAGACGGTGAGCGACTTGAGCGCCGACAGACCGGCGGGGATAAGACCGGAGATCTGGTTGGTGTCGAGTTGCAGCTGCGTAAGCGAAGTGAGGTTGGCGAGTGAAGGCGGGATCGAGCCGGAGATGTTGTTGTCGCTCAGCATGAGCTCCTCCAGGTTGGTGAGCGCACCCAAAGACGTAGGGATGGCGCCTGAGATGGAGTTGATGGAAATGTCGATGGTCTGCAAGGAAGCAAGGCCGCCGAAATCCTCCGGGATGCGGCCGGAGAGCGCGTTCTGCCATAGGAGAAGCCGCTCGAGCTTCGACAACCGTCCTATCGTCGCCGGCAATGGTCCGGAGAGCGAGTTCTCGTAGAGATAGAGGTTGACGAGGGAAGAGCAGTTCCCGAGCTCCGGCGGGATGGAGCCGGATAGCATGGTAGTGTATATGGACAAGGTTTGGAGGTTGGCGAGCCGTCCGAACGAGGCCGGAATGGGGCCAGAGACCTTGGTGTCCGCGAGGCCGAGGACGGTGAGGTTGGCGCAGAGAGAGAGGGAGTCAGGAATCGGCCCGGAGAGGTCGCGGTTGCCGCCGGCGCGGAACGTCTCGAGGAGTGAGAGATTGCCAAGGGCGACTGGGATGGGGCCGGAGAGCCGGTTGTCGAAGAGTATGAGGTGACGTAGCTCCGCTGCAGCTCCGAGGTCATCCGGGATGGAACCAGAGAGCTGATTGGAGTTGAGTATGAGCGAGGAGAGCGAAGGGAGGCGGCCGAGGGCCGCAGGGATGCCGCCGGAGAGGGAGTTGGAGCTGAGGTCTAGCACAGCGAGGAAGGAGCAGTCGCCGAAGTCAGGCGGGATGGCGCCGGTGAGGTTAGCGTCGGAGACAACAAAGGCGGCGAGGCTGGGGAGCGCGGCGCAGAGGCCGGCAGGGAGGGAGATGGCCAGGGGAAGCGACTGGATAGCGACGGCCGAGACAGAGCCTGCGGCGTTGCAGGTGACATGGCTCCACTTGCAGGGCGTGGCATGGGCCGGGTTCCAGTCCGGCAGCGCGGCTGCAGAGGAGTTGATCCACTGGTAAAGCGCAGCGACTTCCTGATTAGCTGGAACCAGAGACGGCAATGAGAATAGCATTAGAAGGAAGTAGAAGCGTGGAAGAAGCAGCAGACGGCTGCGCTGGAGGAGGAGGAGGAGGAGGAGGCGGAGGTGGTTCTGCTGCCTCGACCTCGGCATCCTCAAAACCTCCTCGGCTTCAAATCCCAACTCGCTCGCTCTCCCCCCGGTGAGTTTCTGCTGTCTCACTCTTATTTTGCATTGGGTCTCTCCCTCTCTTTTCCTCTCCTCTCTCTCTCCTTCCCTATTTTAAGCTGCCGATCAAAACGGAGGATCAAAATCGAGCTTGACTCGAGCGAGCTCGTTGCCAGCCAGAATGGATCCCGTCCATGGCGCTCGCACAGCCCTCTGCTTCAGCCAGACACGGAGCATCTTGACGCACGCAGCAGCAGCCAAGTCTTTATAATTAATTATGCGAGAGACAGAGAGATTTAAAAAGAAAAGTGAGCAGCGAGAAAAGTAAATGGTTACCGCAAGCTGCTTGCTGTGTAGGGTTTATATTGTTATTTGCGGGACTAATCCGTTGGCTACGCCTGGGACTTCGGGCGGGGGCCTTGTTTTCGTAATGACACTGCAGACAAGTAATAAACAGGGAGTGGGTGAAATGACAGTGGGGTGTGGGTTTTAGAGCATTAGTCGACAGTTTATTGCATTGAGTTGGGATCTGTTTATTTTTTAAGTGAACCGAGTGCGTGGGATGAACCGGGATTCGATGGGTGTCCGGTCTGTCTGGTCGAGTTATTCGGAGAGGGAGACTCGTGCACCTGTCGTCACGTCAATTAAGTAGGTTGGAAAAACTGGAACATTTAGTTTTTAAATATCCATGTATGGCAGATGAGAAATTAACTATACATGATATAGAAGATGTCCGTCTGCATACGAATACTTTGGATTTGTGACTACAAATAGATATCTTGTCTTATTTTCTGTGATCCATCTGGTATGGAAAGTAAGTGATAGTAGTTTTTTTAACTGTTGAATTATGAATAAATTATAAGTGTATAAATTAATATATACATTGATGCGGTGACGAGGGGTCCATCTTGAGAAAGATCTTCGACATAATAAAGGTCAAAGTCAAGACGGTTAACGCCTCTATCACAGGTTGGCCGGGCAAGTGGTTCGTCCGACCAAGATATGAAAGGTCCGATCCGACATCATCACTAACTTGGCCACTAACTGAGCCAAAACGCTCAAGACAGGAATGAACGCCAAGTGTAGCAGGCCGTGCGACTACCTCGCTTGGCCTTACATCAATGACCAGATCAGCAGAGTAGAGTCATGGTCGAGCGAACCACACGCGGACAACACTTCTGCAGTCGAGCGGCTATCCCGTTCGATCTAGACACGTGCAGTAACCGAACAATGGAAGTATCGGCCAAGCGCCTATCCCACTCAGTCAAGTAGTAAATTCATCAACCAGATAACGGAGACTCTAGCCGAGCGGCCATCCCGCTTGGCCCCACAACGAACGACATGGACAGGGAACTCTCAACCGAGCGGGCATCCCGTTCGGTTGAGCAACAGACACCAAGGGATATCCTTCAACATCCTTTTGGGAGTTAGTGTCACCGACGGGCCGCATTGTCAGGCAAAAGATCGTACGACGGAAGCTTCCACTGTCACTTCAGAGATTTACTCGGCTCGTTAAGGTATTGTGTCAAGGGCACTTTACCGACATGACTATTCACGGAAGATTTGGGACAATACGCCCGCTTTAAGAAGCGTGCGCACACGCTACAGGAACCCTATATAAAGGGGGGGTCCAGGCATCGATGGATGTATACTTTTCTCACGATCTCTACAGTTGCGCTATAGTTTTCGTTGCATCTTGCTTCGCGGGAGGCTGACTTAAGCATCGGAGGGTCATCGTCGGAATCCCTTCCCTGGCTCGGCACTGACACTACTTGTATTGCATGCAGACACGGAGTCCCTCGGAGGCAGGAGCGCAACGCCCCCAACATCCACCTCCCCGATTTTTGGACAGGATGATACATGATATTAGAAGTGTATTCGGATATGAATATAAATCATTTTTAACACCTATATATATAATCAGCACACTTTTATGTAAGTGGCGGTGGATGATGTTCGGCGTTAACAATCTAATATAGCCAAAATCTTTTTTTTTTTAATCTCTTTGATTTGCATGCAACAACTCTCTTCTCTCTCATTTAATTACATATAAGATGGTATTGGTTTCTACGAACCAACACTAAGATGGTGTTGGTACCACCATCCACCTTGGTGTTGGTTTGTAAAAATCAACACCACCCCTTAGTGCTGGTTTGTAGGGTGCTGGTTTTTACAAACGAATACCACCTTGGTGTTAGCACCGCTAAAACAACATCATCACCATGGTGTTGGCTTGTAGATACTAACACAAATGTGATGTTGATTTTTACAAATCAGTACCAAGTCTTGTCACTTGGTATTGGTTTACAGACCAAGTGTTGATTTCTACACACCAGCATCATGTGGTGCTAAAGACCAACATCAACACCAACACATTGGAGTTAGTCTTTAAAAACTAACACTAAAGTAGAAACCAGCACCAATGTGGTGTTGGTTTCTACAAACCAGCAACAAGGTGGATGGTGCTAGTTTAGTGGTGTCAGCACCAACTTGATGCTAGTTTTTACAAATCATCACCACCTTTATGCTGGTTTGGTTGTGCCAGCACCACTATTGTATTGGTTCGTAGAAACTAGCATCACCCTATATGCAATCAAAAGAGAGCGATGACACAAAGATCGAGGAATTACCCTTTTATGTGATAACTAGTCTCAATTTTCTATTTTTTTTCTCTCAATAGTGTGGGGGTAGTAGTGGGCATGGACAACCCCACAAAGGGGCAAGGGGATGGGTCATAGAGGCTCCCATTTCCCCTTCTCTGTCGTGCTACTCCTACTCAGCAGAGTGTCCGTGATAGCGATTGGGTGTCACTCAGTTCCCCATAACCACCAGTGCTTGGTGGATATCACTGTCAAACCGTTGTATCTTGGGAAACAGACGACCCGAGTAAGCCTCGAAGCACAGCCGGATGTGGAAGCGAATCAGTTTCAAGGAAACTACGACTCTCGCAGGCCTCGATCAGTTTCCCCGATCGATCTCTTCGTCCGCCCGATCGAGCTGTCTGCTCGTCCGGTCTATCTTTCGCTAGACCTTTCTACTCGCCCGGACTACCTTTAGAGTGCTCTGTCAAGACTGCTCTGTCAAGACTGCTATGTTAAAACCTGCTCTGTCAAGACTGCTCTGTCAAGACTGTTCTGTCAAGACCTTCTCTGTCGACTGCTTTGTCAAGACTGCTTTGTCAAGACTGCTCTGTCAAGACTGCTCTGTCAAGACCTGCTCTGCCAAGACTACTCTGTCAAGACCTGCTCTGTAAAGATAGCTTTGTCAAGACTGCTCTGTCAAGACTTGCTTTGTCAAGACCCGCTCTGTCAAGACCTGCTTTGTCGCTCTGCAACGTAGACCTGCAGCTCAGCCGATCTGCCCGTTCGACAACCCAGTCTGCTTTTGTATACGTAACAAAAACTAGCCCCTGCTGGCAGCCTGAGATCATTCGCTTAGGTCATCTCTATTGTAAGTTGAATTTAAATTCTGTGTAATTTTAAATTCAGCTAATTCTCCCAAAATCTCCGGCAGCAGATTATTTTTTCTAACAATCTTGAAATAGATTCGATTCTGTTGAGATGGGCATAGAACGGAATGTTTAGGTGCAACAGACTCAACACGTGCAGGCCCCCTCCGCCCCAATTGAAACTGTGTCAATTAACCATGGGGGAAAACCAGAGAAGTTCAGTGGACTGAACTTCAAGAGGTGGCTGTTGGAGCAATCCCAATGGTCCGCGAGACCATGTGTTTTGGTGTTTGGGCAAAGGGTTTAAGTTAGGTTCACCCTTGTATTTGATATGTGTATTTGAGTTATGCAGGTTTGCAGGATACACATGTGACTCAGGTTGATGGCTTCGGGTCCGGTGAAGGATGGAGCATCCGAGGGACCGTGGACAAGGCAGCGAGGGCAAGGGCCGAGGGAAGCGACTTCGAGGCATACGCGAAGGATGGCATTGGGGACGAGCCGCGGGCTTGAATGCATCCGAGGGACGAGAGCCAAAGGAAGTAGGCTTGAAGGCAAGAGGTCAAAGCTGCAAAGGAAGCGTCAAATGAGTCGTAAGGGTGAGGGTACGAGTGCATGAGAGATTGTACTCGGAGTAAAATCCTAGTTTTAGGGGTTCACTGTAGCGACACTGTAGCAGTACTGTAGTGCTACTGTAGCAGGACTGTAGCAGTCGACTGCATGTTTTAGCAGTCGATTGATGCAATCGACTAGAGCAGTCGACTGGCAGCGAACAGAATGTCTCTGTTCGTATGGAATCGAGCCGTTGGGATGTAACGGTCGAATTTCCACTGAGGGCAGTCGACTGCATGTTTTGGCAGTCGACTGGTAGGCGGGGTTTTCAATCCGCGGCCTATATAACCAAAGCTTGGGAGCTTGGTTAGAGTTGACGAAATAGAGGTGGTTAACCCCTATTAGTAGTCTACCTGTGCCCTAGCTTGTAAGAAGTTCTTGTGAGAGTTGTGGTGAAGTTTCTCCATCCACAAGGAGCTACGTGAGCTAGCCGGAGGTCTTCCGGGGAGTAATCCACCGACGGATAGGGATCGTCCACCTTACGGACACGCCGTGGAGTAGGAGCTTTATCTCCGAACCACGTAAATGATCGTGTAGCTTGGTTTGCATTCTTTCCTTTAGTATTTAGCTTTCTACTTGCTTTGTTTGCATTTCCGCTTGCGCACTAACATTGTAGAAAGAAGCGCTTATTTGGGGGCGCCGTCTATCCAACCCCCCTTCAAGCCGGCCGTCCGATCCCCAACAAGTGGCAGTAGAAGATGGTCTTCTACCTGACCACACTCAACTTGGCTTGGTTCTTGACCGAAGACCCTCCCAAGCGTGCTGAGGATGCTGATACGTAGACCATCAGTGCAGTGGAGGCATGGACTCATTCTGAGTTCCTTTACCGAAACTACATCCTCAACTGCCTTACCGACTCGTTGTACGTTGTGTATAGCATGAAGAGAACGACTAAGGAGCTGTGAGAGTTCCTGAACAAGAGGTACAAGACGGAGGATGCAGGGGTCAAGAAGTTCATCGTGGGTCGATTCTTGGACTACAAGATGGTTGACTCCAAGACAGTGATCAGCCAAGTCCAGGAGCTTCAGATGATCTTGCACGAGATCTACTGAGAAGGGATGGTTTTGAGTGAAACCTTCCAGGTGACTGCTATCATTGAGAAGCTGCCTCCCGACTGGAAGGATTTCAAGAACTACCTGAAGCACAAGCAGAAGGAGATGAATGTGGAGGAACTCATTGTTCGACTTCGCATCGAGGAAGACAACAAGAGTTCAGAGAGAAAACTGTTCTCTCAAGCTACTATGAAAGCCAACGTGGTCGAGCACGGTCAAAGCTCGAAACGAAAGAATCCTAAATCTTCCAAGATGGGACCCAGAGGAGTCATCAAGAAAAAGAAGTTCTATGGGAAGTGCTTCAATTGTGACCGAGTGGGTCACAAATCTTCGGAGTGCAGGAAGCCGAAGAAGAAGCAGGAGGCTAACCTGAACTAGGGACCAGAAATAGACGACCTCTGCGCTGTGGTCTCTGAGTTGAACCTAATTGGTTTAAACCCGCAGCAATGGTGGATCAATACTGGAGCCACTAGACATATCTACTGCAATAAGGAACTGCTTCACAACTTTAAAGAAGTCACTGGAGACAAGTTGTTCATGGGGAACTCAGCAATCTCGGACATCATGGGCCAAGGAAAAGTGGTGATGAAGATGACCTCGGGCAAGGACCTTACTCTGAATAATGTGTTGTATGTTCCGGAGATTTGGAAGAATCTAGTATCCGGATCATTGTTAAGCAAGCATGACTTTCACATTGTCTTTGAGTCGGACAAAGTTGTATTATCCAAGAATGGAGTATTTGTAGGAAGGGGCTATGTATCTAATGGGTTGTTTAAACTCAATGTAATGATGATTAGGCCTAAGATAAATAGAACTGAAAGCTCTTCCACTTATATGCTTGAGTCTTCGTGTTTGTGGCATGGTAGATTAGGACATGTTAACTACGATGTGATAGATCGAATAGAGATGGAGAATATACATTACACCTTTTAAAACTTCTCTTTTTCTTTGAAAGTAGAGTTGTGCACAATAGAAAGTAAAGAGAAAGACAAACTTGTTTACTTCGTTCGGAGTCTAGGTCGACTCTTACTCGAAGGCCCGCGATCCTTGATCGCACCGATGGGCAATCTACTATAACCCTTCTTCCCAAAATCCTCGGAAAGAAGCAGAACGTACAAAATGAGCAAGATAGTAACAACCTACTATCTTGCTTAAGTTAATTACAATGCAAGCTAATAAAATATACCGACAAGTAATAGAGTTGAAGCTTTGGTCGGCACTATCGGACGGAGTGACTTGCAGAGCTGATGAAGACTTGTAGCATGAGTAGCTTGCAGAACAGAACTTCAGTCGATCAGAAAGTGTTACACAGCCTCAAACCTCGAGCCTCTTTTTATAGGTGTAATGGACGTTCGGCCGATCGATCCCTCTGTTCGGTCGACCGAACCAGCTCCCTTCCTTCCTAGCTGGAGTCTGACGTTGGCTCGATCTTCTGGCATTAATTGCTAATTAAGGGTCTGGTCGACCGACCCCTTTGTTCGGTCAACCGAATAAGCTCCTTCCATATTCGTCGAGATTTGCCGAGATTCGCATTTACTGTACATTTAATATTGATCGTTCGATCGACCGATCCGTGTAGTTTCCTTCTGCTCCTGATCGTTGTTGTCTGTGCTGAGTCATCAGGGTTCGGTGGGCAGATCCTACGATTCGGTCGACCGATCATGGATTGATCGAACTCGGTCTGTTCTGGTCTGATCTGAACACTACTTTGATCTCTTCTTCTTCGGTCGACCGATCCTCCGGTTCGGTCAATCGATCCAGCTAGACCTATAACACAGTATTAGACAAAAAAGAATCCTGCAAAATAGATGTTAGCACAGTAATAATATTATAATGCATGAGTAATATAAAAGATAGTAGAATTGTCTTGATCTCAACTTTGAAACCATCCCAATTTCTTCAGTTGGATCAACGACCTTAGGTTGTTCCCTGCAGGAATCCGACCTCATTGTCGCTCCGCTAGTTGTTTACCTCAACTTACCTGCCAAACATGGTCCTCCAGACATGTTTGGACTTTGCCTGTTCAGTGTCTGATCACCTGATCTACTAAGACATTTCCTGCAATACTATATTAGCCAACGCAATAATAGTAATACAGAATATAATGGTAAACCTAATCCTAGATTTACCGAGATCCGCTGGTCCGGTCGACCGCGCGCGGTCGGCCGGAAACCATCCTATCAACTTTTCTTGGAGTTCACTTTTCCAAGACTTCTCGTTACCTAAGTTATCTCCCCCTAGGGTTTTCTCCGCCTGACTTCACTCATAAAACTCAGTATTCGGCTACTCAGGGATCATGTCTTCCAAACCTATCCACCTGGCTTCCACGATATACCGAGATTTCCCTTGCCTCAGTATTCGACTACTCAAGGATCAGGTCCTCCAGACCTATTCACCTGGCTTCCACGATATACCGAGTTTTCCTTGCCTAGCCTCCAACTAGGACTTCCCTTACCTAGCCTCCAACTAGGACTTCCCTTGCCTAGCCTACAACTAGGACTTCCCTAGATCAAGCTCCATACTTAAGCATACTTAAACATATTTGTCTAACATTAAAACCTTAGAGGTCGATTGCACCAACACGATGTATTGCGTAGATTAATTATTATGCAAAGCATACCTACATTCCACCTTAACCCAAAACACAAGTGTGAGATTTGTGTTGAAACGAAAATGATAAGGTCATCCTTTCAACATATTGAAAGAAGTAATGAACCACTTGACCTAATCCACACTGATGTGTGCGACCTAAAAGATACACCAACACGTGGTGGTAATAAATACTTTATCACTTTTGTAGATGACAACATAAAATATTGTTATGTGTATCTTCTCAAAAGTAAGGATGAAGCTATAGAGAAATTTGCTCTCTATAAGAATGAGGTTGAAAACCAACTTAATAGGAAAATTAAGGTGGTTCAAAGTGACCAAGGAGGTGAATATATATCACCGTTTGCTGAGTTGTGTATTAAACATGGGATCAGACACAAAACAACAGCTCCTCATACTCCTCAGCAAAATAGAGTTGTTGAGCGAAAAAATCAAACTATAAAGGAGATGATGAATGCTCTTCTATTGAGCTCTGGATTGCCAGAGTCCATGGGAGGGGGGGGAGGGAAGTTGTGTTAACAGCTAATTACCTTTTAAATAAGGTACCCTGGAAGAAAATAGATAAGAGCCCTTATGAGTTATGGAATGGAAGACAATCGTCCTACAAATAGTTACGAATATGGAGGTGTTTTGCCAAAGTGTTGGTGCCTGATCCGAAAAAGAATAAGGTAGAACCAAAGACTGTTGATTACATATTTATTGGATATGCACAAAACAACACTATGTATAGATTTTGTGTGTATGAGTCACACATACCGGAGATACACAAGAACTCGATAATTGAATCGAGAAATACCTCGTTCTTCAAGCATGTGTTTCCATATAAGAACCGGGAGGATACTAGCTCCTCAAAACGAGCAAATGAAACACAAGGCGAAGAAGATGAAGATGATGATGAGGAACCTGTGGAGGTTGAGCCTAGACGGAGTAAAAGAGTTCGGGTAGAAAAATCCTATGGCTCAGATTTTATCATTTTCATGTTGGAGAGTAAGCTCCGAATTTACTCAGAAGCTGTAGGCTCTTCTGATAGACCTCATTGGAGAGAGGTAATTGCATCTGAGATAAAATATATCTTGTAAAATCACACTTGAGAACTTGTGGATCTTCCTCCGGGAAGTAAACTACTAGGTTGCAAGTGGATTTTCAAGAAGAAAATGAAATCAGATGGCACGATCGATAAGTATAAGGTCATATTGGTAATCAAAGGATACCGACAATGATAAGGCCTCGATTACTTTAATACATATTCTCCGGTGTCAAGAATAACTTCTATTAGAGTATTGTTGGTTATTACCGCTCTATGGAATCTCGAAATACATTAAATGGATGGAAAGATTACCTTTTCAAACGGGGATTTAGAAAAAAAAATATACACAGAGCAACCTGAGAGGTTTTCTATGCTAGGACAAAAAAACAAGGTATGTAGATTGGTGAAGTCATTATATGGCTTGAAACAATCACCAAAGAAGTGGCATGAAAAATTTGATAATGCCATGAAGGAATGTGGATTCAAGTTCAATAAATGTGATAAATGTCTCTACATGAAAGTCACAGAGAGTGACTATGTCATCTTGTGCCTCTATATAGACGACATACTTATCATTGGAAGTAATGATAAGATAATAAAATCCACAAAAGGTATGTTGAGCTCAAGATTTGATATAAAAGACATGGGCCTAGCTGATGTGATTATAGGAATCAAAATTCTTAGAATAACAGAAGAACTTGTTCTTAGTCAGTCCCATTACGTAGATAAAATTCTTGAGAAATTCACCAAGGATGATACTGCGTTGGCACGAACACCGATAAATATGAGTCAACATCTATCAAAAAATCAAGGTGAAAGTATTTCTCAGCTAGAGTACTCTCGAGTGACTGGAAATCTGATGTACCTGATGAGTTGTACACGACCAGACTTGACCTACGCAGTAAATAAACTGAGTAGATACATGAGTAATCCCAGTGTTGAGCACTGGAAGGGATAACAAGAGTTCTGAGGTACTTAAACTATACTCATGAATATGGTTTACACTATACGAGATATCTTGCTGTGATCAAAGGATACAACGATGTAAGTTGGATATCTGATATAAAAGACTCTAAGTCTATGAGTGGATACGTATTCACTCTAGCAGGTGCAACCATTTCTTGAAAATCTTCTAAACAAATCGTAATAATCAGATCCTCGATGGAATTTGAGTTTGTAGCTCTTGACAAATGTGGTGAAGAGGCTGAATGACTACGACAATTCTTAGAAGATATTCCTAGATGGCCAAAACCTGTGTCGATAATTTGCATATATTGCGATAGTCAATAAGCAATTGATCAGGCACAGAGCCATCTGTATAATGGTAAGTCTAGACATATATGTCATAGATATAATACCATTAGACAACTACTTTCCACGAGAGTTATCATTGCTGACTTTATGAAGTCGAAGGATAACCTAGAAGATCCACTAACCAAAGGGTTAAATCGAGAGTTAGTTACAAGATCATCACGAGGAATGGGCTTGATGCCGTTGTCAGCGATCAGTGCAGAGGACACCCAACCTATGCTGACTGGCAATCTCAAGAACTAGGTTCAAAGGGACAACTAATCTGTACTGACTAGACACATTGTGGGGGATAGTCCAATGAAACATTAACTAGATGAGGGTAAGCTGATGAACTTTTAATGATCAAGAAGAGTATATGACAACTCTTGAGGGATCACCTATGTGAGAAAGAAGTGAGGGCGCTTCGAAGAGAATTGGAGGCATAATTCTTAGAGCTTCTTACAGAACTAGGCGTGTTCATGGCCAAGAACGAACATACTCATGAAAACTGAGTTGTATCAGGGAGAGTCTTGGGGTGAGATTTGTCACTGCTTACACAGACGACAGTATAGTTCACGGGTATCGTGTCTACTATCAGCCAGTAAGCAACCAGATCTTCACAAGGGAAGGTTCAAAGGGTAAAACCTACCTGTCTTATACTTGATTCAACTGTTGAATGCTATCACATGCCTATCTCCATTTATGTGGGGGATTGTTGAATATAGGTGAATGGAAAAGAGGTGGAAGAGGAAAGAGGCTCCATTGTAAATGAGACTTTAGTCCCACATTGGGAGTTTCATGGCATGATGGTTGGTTTATATTGATTCACATGCATTGAGGATGTGAACAAATGCATGGGGAGAGTCTCTCTCTCATGCGTGGGTGCGCAGGGGGTGCAAATCCAGGGCCCGGATTTGCACTGAACCATGTTGACTCGTGTGCGAGCACGACCTTCGCGCGCCGAATATCGGACTGGTCAGGGCAAAATTCGCCCAAGTGGAACAACCTGTTGGTGCGGGGAGCATCCGACGATTGAACATGAGTTTTGATAATGGCAAAGGATTCAAAGTTAAGGTTTGTGGTGATCTAACGTGTTGAATAAGTGTTTCAGGAAAGTCCTAGCTGCGGTTAGGCAAAGGGAAAATCCTAAGGGGTGGTAACCTTAGGTCCTAGGGGGCGGTAACCCTAGGTGAGGGAAAACCCTAAGGGGCGGTAACCTTAGGTCCTAGGGGGTGGTAACCTTAGGTCCTAGGGGGCGGTAACCCTAGGTGGAGGAAAACCCTAAGGGGCGGCAACCTTAGGTCCTGGGGGGTGGTAACCCTAGGTGGAGAAAATCCCTAGGGGGCGGTAACCCTAGGTCCTAGGGGGTGGTAACCCTAGGCGAAAAGTCCAGTCAGTCTGGAGGACCGGACTGGCATCAGGTAAATCTCCTTAGTGGAGTAGGTGAGGACGCGTTCCCCGTAGAGGGAACAGTAGGCGTCGGGTCGACCTAGGGTTTTCGGTTGGAAATCCGAAGTCAGACTCGGACAGTCGGAAGACTGTCAGCTCTTTTTCACTTATGAACTATCAGATTCTAATATTGTCTTGCAGGGTATGCAATTGCTCGGACTAACCTTGTTTTGCAGGAGAAGCGACTCCTGGAAAAAGGAGGTCCGGGCGCCCGGGACCAACTTTTATCCCCTGCGCGATTTCGCGACGTGGAGCAACCTGGTTGGCTGGCCACGTCACACTCCAGGCGCCCGGAAAGGTCCCAGGCGCCCGGAACCTCATATAAAAGGAGGGTTGAGGTGCAGCTTTATAAATAATAATCTTCTAAGCATTCTCCGTGCGACAAGTTGCTAACGTCTCGACTCAAAAGTGCTGCAACGACAACCCGGAGCTTCAGTTTTAGTTTTTTTATTGTCGGTACAATATTCTTTACTGCTTAAATTGTACTTAGCTTGTAATAGCTTTTACGAATTATAGTTGTTGCCCACCGGAAGCGATCAAGGATCGCGGGCCTTCGAGTAGGAGTCGTCACAGGCTCCGAACGAAGTAAATCCTTCATGTCCACTTTATTTACTTTCCGCTGCGTTATTTCTGAACAAGCTTTTACGATTTCGAAAAAAGAAATAGCCACGAGCGCTATTCACCCCCCCTCTAGCGCTTTCGATCTATCAATTGGTATCAGAGCGGGGTCGCTTTGAACTGGTGCAACCACCATTCAAGCATCTTTCGTGGCTTTGTCGTTTGTATAGAGTAAAAATAAAACCTTACGCCTTTCATTTTTTTCCCTCCAAAATTATTTTTGAAAAATTCATTTTTATCCTTTCACGGTTTATTAGTATTGATAAAATATTGAATTTGGCAAAATTTGAAATAATATTTTTTAAATATTTTTTTAATAATATTTTATTAATATTTTATTATTTTTTCTCGAAACTGGTGAACTTCTATTTCTATCCTTCCATACCGTACTGCTAATCCAGGATCAAGTCCTGGTACAATATTTTTGCTATTTTTTGTGTGCAAGGTTCTTTTAAAATGACATTCCAAGAAGGATTCTGCACCGTCCGACCGCCGCTCTTTTCTGGCAAGGACTTTGGATACTGGAAGAACCGGATGGAATACCACCTCAAGACGCAAGTCGAGATGTGGATCATCATCCAGACCGGACTCGAACTTCCACGTGACGACACCGGAGAACTTATCTCATGCATCAACTGGGATTCTATCACAATGAAAAAAGTTGAAGCCGATGCCAAAGCAACCTGCATGCTACAATGTGGCCTAACCAATGAAGAACTGAACCGCATCAGCCCTTTCGCAAGTGCAAAAGAGTTGTGGCAAAAGTTGATGAAACTACACGAGGGCACTTCCGACGCTCAAGTAAGTAAGCATAATTTAATAAATGATTTATTTGAATTAGATGAGCAGAATAATACTACTTCGGCCGAGGAAGGTATTACGATGGTTGCAGGTACAAGTAAGACAGAGGAAAAGATATGGTCCGAGTCTTCAGATGAATCCGGGTCCGACGAAGAAGAACCGACGAGCTTCCTCGCTCTACCAGTACAAGCAACCGTGGCGGAAACTGAGTCCGAGTATGAGTCAGAAACCGAGAGCGAATCCGAGACTGAGTCTGATCGAAGCCACGAATCCGCATTCGTTTCCGAAGGACCAAAACCCACTGTAAGTTCACTACTCGCAGAATTTCAATTAGATAACTTACATGAATTATTACCTTACTTAGTAAAAAAGTTGGCTAAATCCAACGTCCGAGTTAAGTCGCTCCAAAAGGAGGTAACAACCCTTAAGGAAGCGACTGACTCGAGCTCCTTAACTGAGTCAGTTCAAATTGGAAGTTAAACTCAAGTCCAACAACTTGAGGAAGAAAATTCCAATTTGAAAGCTCAAATTAAAGAACTCAAGGACATGTTGGAACGGTTTACCTTGGGCTCCAAGAATCTGGATCTGATTCTTGGAAAACAGCGAGCCGTTTACAACAAAATTGGACTTGGATTTAAAACTAAAATAAAATACAAATCATATTTATCGCTAGTTAATAGAAATAATAGAAAAATTGTCCAAGCATGGGTGCCAAAATCTAACTTGGTTAATCAAGTTGGAAATGGTCACTATTGGGTCCCCAAGGATCAAGTCTATTACCTTGATAGACCATATCGAGGCTATGATCCAAGGGGAGCTAATAGAAAAACAATATTAAGAACATAATTCAAATTAATATTCAAATTAAATTCAAAATTAAATTCAAAATTCAAAATTCAATTAAAAATTTAATTTGAAATTAAATTAAATTCGAAATTCAATTCAAAATTAAAAGTAAATTTCAACTTAAGTTAAATAAAAATAGATGGAGGATCCAGACTCGCTGGCACCCCCAACTGAACTACCCGACAGGGTAACTAAACCTAATCTACCTGAAATGGGTAAAACAAGAGTAGATTACCCGGCAGGGTAATTAAGGTTAGATCAAAATGGGCTAGGTTTAACTTGACCCACAGTACTGGTAAAGTTTTTAGATGATAGTACGTTAGGGAAGCTTGGGCATCGCATGTCTAGGAAGATATGGCTTCGACCTGGTGCATTTGGCCAAGTGGAACTGACCGAAGCTACCCTTAAATGGATCCTAACTAGTTAGACCAAGGTTTAGTATTAAGCTCAATGGGTAGGACTATTTGGGAAACCTCGAAGGCATGGTTACTTTAATGAGTACCTTGTGACTCACCATAGCCCAGAAGTTTATCCAAAGAATGCTTACTTGTTGAATCCAAAGCTAAACCTGAATCTAAGACAAAGTTAAACCAGACCCTTAAATTCAACCATAATTCATCCCACAATAATTATAGGGTTCCCTGATTGAAAATTTAGATCGAGTGAGATGACTAGTTATTTCAAAAATCTTTTAAACTCAATTTCAAAATTATTTCAAAAATCTTTTAAACTCAATTTCAAAATTATTTCAAAAATCTTTTAAACTCAATTTCAAAATTATTTCAAAAATCTTTTAAACTCAATTTCAAATTTATTTCAAAATTATTTCAAAAATCTTTGAAACTCAATTTCAAAATTATTTCAAAAATCTTTTAAACTCAATTTCAAAGGTATTTCAAAATTATTTCAAAAATCTTTTAAACTCAATTTCAAAATTATTTCAAAAATCTTTTAAACTCAATTTCAAAATTATTTGAAAAATCTCTTAAACTTAATTTCAAAACTTAATCATTTCAAAATTATTTTAAAACTTAATTTGAAAAATGATCATTTCAAAATCTTTTGAAAAATCATTTGAAAAATCCCTTGAAAAATTGATTTCAAAATTATTTCAAAAATTATTTGAAAAATCATTTGAAATATCCTCTGAAAAATTAATTTCAAACCCTTTTCAGAAGTTATTAAATTCTTTGAAATTCTAAACTCAATTAATTTTTAAATCTTCAAAATAATGGTCACCTATTTGGAATTCTAACTGATATTTTCAATGTTGTAAATTAAAGTAAACTCCATCTCACACTCACTCATATGCTAAACATGCTTGTTAATCTAGAATGAGTGAGATAGAAAATTAGGAAAATAATTTTTTAACCTCTCATGCTTGAACTCCTGAACTCAAAATTTTATTAAGGCATTAATTAAGGGGGAGTGATTTTGAGTCGGTTTTAAAATTAGTTTTTCTTTAAAAAATTTTGACTTGACCTAAAATTAAAAACTAGTTTTGACATATCTTCGAAAATTCAAGATATTTTTTAGCTTTAAAAATTATTTATGACCTGACCTTCAAATTATAACTCCTCTATAAGCTAAATGTTTTCAAAGCTAAGTACTTAATTAAGTTTTCTCTAACTAAACTTAGTTAAATTATTTTCTAAACTTAGCTAATTGGCAAGATGTTCTCTAGAGGCAATATTAAAGTTTAAGCATGCTTGTACTTAAGGGCTCTGATACCTGATCAAAACCAAATCTTGACTCATGCTTGGACCTTAGGACTCTGATACCTTACTAAAACAAAATTTGTAAACTATTAAACATATCTTCGAAAATTATTTGACCTAAGTACTTAATTAAAAACCCTAAACCCTAAACTACTTAAGGACTTGACCTAAAATTAAAAACTAGTTTTGACATATCTTCGAAAATTCAAGATATTTTTTAGCTTTAAAAATTATTTATGACCTGACCTTCAAATTATAACTCCTCTATAAGCTAAATGTTTTCAAAGCTAAGTACTTAATTAAGTTTTCTCTAACTAAACTTAGTTAAATTATTTTCTAAACTTAGCTAATTGGCAAGATGTTCTTTAGAGGCAATATTAAAGTTTAAGCATGCTTGTACTTAAGGGCTCTGATACCTGATCAAAACCAAATCTTGACTCATGCTTGGACCTTAGGACTCTGATACCTTACTAAAACAAAATTTGTAAACTATTAAACACTAAGGTTATCGCTTCTCCTTTGCCTTAAGTATCTTTGAAATTCATTCCTCTTAAGTAACTTTTCAAAAAAAAAACTTTTTCAAACTTAAAACTTTCAAGTGTCCTCTATTTTGAAAATTTTTTTTGGAATTTTGTTTAAGCTGAAACTTTTTCGAAGATTCGTTAAGTTAAAAAAATTTTTTCTTAAGTTAAAAAAATCCTTAAAGTTTGAAATTTTTTTTTAAGCTGCAATTAACTTCTTTAAGTTGAAAATTTTCCTTGGAAATTTTCTTTAAAAACCTGAATATTTTTTTTCTTTCCCGGAAAATTTCTGAAGTTGAAAATTGTGTTTTGAAAATTTTTCTGTGAAAATTTTGGAAACTCCTCAAAATACACTAAGTTAAAAAGAGCTCCTTTTTGCTATATCACAAAATCTCTTCAAGCAAAATCAATTTTGAAAAATGTTGCTATTCTAAGGTGTTGCCTTTCACTTGCTCCTTGCCTAAATGTTTTCTGCTAAATTCTGTCTTGAAAAGTTAAGTTTTTCAAAACTAGCTCATTTTTGATATATGGCAAAGGGGGAGAGTAGAGAAATTCAAAGAAAATATTTTAAAGGGAGAGAGAAATTCAAAGAAAATATTTTAAAGGGAGCTTATATTAAGGGGGAGCTATGGCTATTAGTAAAAAATTCAAAGAGAATAACTTATATTAAGGGGGAGTTTGTAATGCCATTTTTTTTCGTACTTATACCTTACTACATATTACTACTTAACTTTGAATTTCGATTGCCATAATCAAAAAGGGGGAGATTGTTGGTGCGGGGAGCATCCGACGATCGAACTTGAGTTTTGATAATGGCAAAGGATTCAAAGTTAAGGTTTGTGGTGATCTAACGTGTTGAATAAGTGTTTCAAGAAAGTCCTAGCTGCGGTTAGGCAAAGGGAAAATCCTAAGGGGTGGTAACCTTAGGTCCTAGGGGGCGGTAACCCTAGGTGAGGGAAAACCCTAAGGGGCGGTAACCTTAGGTCCTAGGGGGCGGTAACCCTAGGTGAGGGAAAACCCTAACGGGTGGTAACCTTAGGTCCTAGGGGGCGGTAATCCTAGGTGGAGGAAAACCCTAAGGGGCGGCAACCTTAGGTCCTGGGGGGTGGTAACCCTAGGTGGAGAAAAACCCTAGGGGGCGGTAACCCTAGGTCCTAGGGGGTGGTAACCCTAGGCGAAAAGTCCAGTCGGTCTGGAGGACCGGACTGGCATCAGGTAAATCTCCTGAGTGGAGTAGGTAAGGATGCGTTCCCCGTAGAGGGAATAGTAGGCGTCGGGTCGACCTAAGGTTTCCGGTTGGAAATCCGAAGTCAGACTCGGACAGTCGGAAGACTGTCAGCTCTTTTTCACTTATGAACTATCAGATTCTAACATTGTCTTGCAGGGTATGCAATTGCTCGGACTAACCTTGTTTTGCAGGAGAAGCGGCTCCTGGAAAAAGGAGGTCCGGGCGCCCGGGACCAACTTTTATCCCCTGCACGACTTCGCGACGTGGAGCAACCTGGTTGGCTGGCCACGTCACACTCCAGGCGCCCGGAAAGGTCCCAGGCGCCCAGAACCTCATATAAAAGGAGGGTTGAGGTGCAGCTTTATAAATAACAATCTTCTAAGCATTCTCCGTGCGACAAGCTGCTAACGTCTCGACTCAAAAGTGCTGCAACGACAACCCGGAGCTTCAGTTTTAGTCTTTTTATTGTCGGTACAATATTCTTTACTGCTTAAATTGTACTTAGCTTGTAATAGCTTTTACGAATTATAGTTGTTGCCCACCGGAAGCGATCAAGGATCGCGGGGCTTCGAGTAGGAGTCGTCACAGGCTCCGAACGAAGTAAATCCTTCGTGTCCACTTTATTTACTTTCCGCTGCGTTATTTCTGAACAAGCTTTTACGATTTCGAAAAAAGAAATAGCCACGAGCGCTATTCACCCCCCCCCCCCCTCTAGCGCTTTCGATCCATCACAACCAACGTTTTGCCACGTAAACCTTTCACTGCTGTGTAACAGATGCATTAAGTTTGAGATTAATGTAAAATCTATTTCACTGCTCGGATAGTAATGGTCATTAATCTACCATTAACGCTGCTGTTGATCTAAGCTCCTATATAAGGAGGTCGTAATCACAGGCAAAGGTGAGACACTGCACACGCAGCGAAGCAAGCAAAAGCTCTCCACCTCGTTCCCCTCCTCTGTCGTGCTACTCCTGCTCGGCAGAGTGCCCATGATAGCGATCGGGTGCCACTCAGTTCGCCGTGGCCACTCAGTTCGCCGTGACCACCAGTGCTTGGTGGAGATCATGGTTAAACCGTTGTATCCTGGGAAACAGACAACCCGAGTAAACCTCGAAGCACAGCCGGAGGTGGGGGCTAATCTGTTTCAAGGAAACTGCGACTCTCACAGGCCATGGTCAATTTTCCCGATCGGTCTCTTCGTCCGCCAGGCTGACCTGTCTGCTCGCCCGGTCTGCCTTTCGCCAGACATGTCTACTCGCCTGGTCTACCTTTAGACTGCTCTGTCAAGACCGCTCTGTCAAGACCTGCTCTGTCAAGACTGCTCTATCAAGACTGCTCTGTCAAAACCTACTATGTCAAGACCTGCTCTGCAGACCTGCTCTGTAACGTAGACCTGTAGCTCAGCCGATCTGTCCGCTCGACGACTCCGTCCGCTCTTCTATACGTAATAGAAATCATCCTTTACTAGCAGCCTGAGATCATCCGCTCAGATCATCTCTATTGTAAGTTGAATTTAAATTCTATTTAATTTTAAATTTAACTAAGTCCTCCAAAATCTCCGACAGCAGATTATTTTTTCTAACATTAGTAACTTATCAAATGATTGTATTATAAATTATTATAAAAAAAATAAAAGTCAATTATAAGCTACATTTCAAATGATGATAATACTTTAACTTTTCTACTCGTTTTTTAATTATACTTTTATACTTTTATATGAATTGTGCTCTCACCCCAAACAAAGTTTATGGATCCTCCCTGAGTTGTAGGGGCGATAGGATGACAGATTCATCTTTTTTGCATAAAGGAGTGAGAAGAGAGTTGTTACATGTAGATGAAAGGTGGATTAAAAAATTAAATTTTGATCATGTCAAATCGTCCACTTCAAACGTCACCCATAGGATCTCACATAAAGATGTGCAAACACACTCTCTCTTTATATATATTTTTCTCTATATATATATATACACACTAGGAGTGAGTAAAAATTCGATTAAATAATCAAACCAAATGAATTTTAAAATTCGGATATGTTTATTTAGAAATTTATTTTTTTTTAAAAAAAAAATAGTTAATTCGGTCTAGTTCCAGTTTTAAAATTTTTTATTCAATTAAACCAAATTAACCGAACTTTTATACCCTATTTTTTAAGATTAAAATTGAATTTTATTAAAAAATTTTTTTTAAAAAAAATTGGTTAATTGGTTTAATTCAGTTTTCTACCCAATTAATCAGTATTTTATTGATTCATTTTGTTCATTTTTTTTTTAAAATTCCCTCTGTTCAGTTTATTCAAAAATAATTGATTTAATTAATTTAATTTGTTTCGATTTAATTTTAACCAAATACTCACTTTAATTGGACGAATAAAACCAAAAAGGGGAGGGATTTTATGAAATATTTTAAAATGCAACCAACATTTAATATTTCTAAATTTCTATTTATTTATCAAAATACTCACTATTTAATATCGAAATACCTTTAACATCAAAATGGAAAGTTTGAAAGACATTTTGATGTTAATGAAATCTTAGATTTTTTTAAACTAATAAATAGTAAAAACATTTAAAAAATATAAGTCATATATTGAAGCAATAATTTAAGTCATAGTGAGGTCCTTCCATTATTTTTTTCATAAATTTAAAACTAAAGAGGTAACAAATAGCTAGCCAGATTAATAAGTTGGATATTTATGATTTACTATGTTGCATATAAAATATTAAAATTGAAAACTCATATTCATTCTCTGCAAAATAAATGAATAATCAACACATCAAATAAGATAAATACAATTAGAAAAAAATCAAGTAATATTTAATATTGACATTTGTGATAATAAACTTACAATGTTTCAATTGAGAAAAAAAAATCTAAGATTACTATTCAAAGATGGAAAATTTCTTTCTGATATCACACTTTACAAATATTTAGTAGGATGCCATATTTATTTATTCATTTTTCATATTTTTGTATTATCTCTTCCAAGTGTACATTGGGACAACATTTTAGGTTAGGATATGTATGTAATAAATAATGTTTTTTTTCCTTTGGTAATTCAGATATTTAATTTTTTATTCAAATTTTTTATCAAATAATTTTAAAGGTGACTAGTCCGATTCCATAAAAATTTTATATTGACTATCATAATAAATCTAGAAATCTAGAAGTACTTGTGGATGTTCATCCAAATTAACGTTCTTGGTGACAAAAGATGAATACGTCAATTCGTCCTAAAATCAATACGGAGGAGGTAAATCACGAACGACTATTAACCTTTGGAATAATTACTAATACATAACATAAATATTTATCTCGACTTTATCGAGATTCAAACTCGAAACGATTAACGTTCTTAAATTTATATTCCATAGCAATGTTCTTGATTTTCCCTTAAATCACTCAACTACATATTTATTAATTTTATCGTTGTCTGGACAACGTCACTTATATTGATCGATAAATTACTATTGAAAATTGTTCCTTTCTTAGAGTTCTTTTATATCATTGACTAACATGAAATAGTCTATTGTCTTTTCTCTAATATAGGGTTGTAAATGAATCAAGCGTTCGTGAATAAGCTTGGTGTTTGACTTGGTAAGAGCTTGTTTATGTTCGTTCAATATACATAATATTAATTAAACAAACAAGCTTGAACAGCTCGTTAAGCTAAACAAACAAACTTGAACACATATGTATTCAGCTCATTAATATTTGTGAACAACGTTCGTGAACAATATTCATGAACCATATTTATTAATGAAACTCTTTTCAATATACTAAATAAATAATAAAATAAAATAAAATAAATAAATAAATTTAAATTATCAATCTTAATAACCAATCAAATAATTAAAATTTTCAAACAATCAAACAAGCTTGAATTGAGAGCTTGATAACATCTAAACGAACCAAGCTCAAGTCTTTAAACAAGCTCAAGCTCATAAAAAATAAACCAAGCCAAGCTTGAACACTCATTTCAAAAGCTTGGTTCATTTTAAGCTCGGCTCGGCTCGGCTCGGTTATCTTATCAAACAAGCTTGAACACCCCAAAGCTCGACTCGGCTCGGCTTGTTTATAGCCCTACTCTAATACAAAGGGAAAGTATCATGCTCTTGGAGATAATATCTTTAACTTTTTATAAGTGATGCAGTAATGATGAGGAGCTCTATCTTATTGTCACGATAGAGGTCAAAGGAGGTCAAAGTCGGTCAAATTCATGACGATCAACGCTTAGAAGTCATTTGCCGATCAGACGAGCGTGTCCCGATCGAGAAGAAAAAGGCTCTATCTGATATCACCTTTGACTCGGCCATGAGCCAAGCACCCGACACTCAAATAAGAGGACAAAGCGAGCAGTATGCAAGAACCGGGCCGAGCGGCTTTTCCGCTCGGCCTAGCAGTAGACTCGACATCAGCCGAGCACGCAGACAGTGGACTTCCAACCGAATGTCTATCCTGCTCGGCTCAGCAACAGAGCACGAGGACAGTGGATTTCTGACTGAGCGACTATCCCGCTCGGCTCAGCAACAGAACATGCGGGCAGTGGAATAATAGACAACACGTGGAAGGCGGAATTCCGGCTGAGCGACTATTCCGCTCGGCCAATCAATAGACACAGCAGACTATCTTTTGCCATCCTTTTGGGAGCTAGTACCGCTGATAGACGACATGGTCAGACAGAGGATCGTACGACGGAAGCTTCCACTACCACTTCAGAGATATGTTTGACATGTTAAGGTACTGTGTTAGAGACACTTTACTGACGAGTCTTTTCAGGAAAAACTTAGGGGCGCGTGCCCATCTTGGGAAATGTGCAAGCGCGCTACAGAAGCTCTATATAAAGGGGGGTCCAAGGATTGACGGAGGTATACGATATTTTACTGTTGCGCTATAGTATTCTTGTTGCTCTGCTCTTTGCTTCTTCTTCTTCGCCGAAGATTGACTTGAGCGTCGGAGGATCATCGCCGGGGACCCCTTCCCTAGCTTGACACTAACGTCATTTGTGTTGCAGGTCGGAGCAAAGTCCACAAGAGGTCAGTAGGAGCACCACATCCCCACATCCATCTCATCGACTTTCAGATAGGATTAGTAAAGTTCAAATCAACCCACACTTGTGCCATCATACTGCAACAATAAAATTGTCATACTGCTCACAATAATGTTTTTCATAAAAGTACTAAGGGTGTGTTTGGTTTAAATTATCATGTATAACCTTAGTTATGTGATTATCAAGTAATCACATAATCAAGGATATGAGGAATAAAACATAATCAAATGTTGTTTGCTTCAACCTAGGTAATGCAACAAAAATTTATTTGTTTGAAGATTTTAATGAATAACCTAATTTAATATTTTACTATATTACCATCGGTTACAAAATCAACCATATATAATAATAATAATATTATTATTATTATTTAAACTCTACGTTTTTTTATATTTTTCACATTTTTCTTTATTTTTATGTTTTTTTATTTTTTATTCCTTTTTTACGGTTTTTTTAATTGTTTGCTTTGTTTTTTTTTATTTTTTTAGGGGTTTTATTTTTTTTGTTTTTTTTATTTTTTACGTTTTTTATTTTTTTACATTTATTCTATTTTTTAAATTTTTTTTTATGTTTTCTTTTTTTTTCCCTTTTTTTAAAAATTTTCTAACGTTTTTTTTTACGTTTTTTATTTTTTTACTTTTTCCTATTTTTATTTTTTATGATTTTTTTTTACATTTTTTTATTATTTTTAAAATTTTTAAAATTTTCTATTTTTATTTTTTATTAGTTATTTATTTATTTATTTATTTTATATTTTACATTATTTTTCTTTTTTTAAAGTTTTTTAAAGTTTTTTAAATTTTATATTTTTTTCTTTACATTTCCTTTTTATCACATTTTTCTCTTATCCGAGGGTATTTTGGATAAAAAAAAATCATAATTCTGAAATCAAGAAAAATCTCTGTTTTCTGATTCTGAGTTGCATGCCTCTTTTTCTGGCATATCGATTATGAAATATTACTCATGAATCATCAATTACCTAAACAAAATAGAATTTTCATTGATAACCTTAGATAAATAATCAAGATTATTAAAAATAACCCCTAATAAAACACATCCTAAACATATTAAAATAATTTATAGTTTAATTCAGCATAATTATTTAAGAAAGAAAGCATCCAGTTACAATTTTACTTTTTCAATCAAATAATTGCATGCATCTTCAATAAATCTCACGCGAATAAATACATTTGTAACGATTTTCATTTTTTTTTTCTCTAAATAGGATCTACAATCATCATGAAATATTAAGTTTTTAGATTGTCCATGATTTACACTTCTTAATTTATCCTGATAATAATTTATCCTGATAATAAGTAAAACTTTCTATACAATCCAGCCAACCGCTCTAAATCCAATAGTATCTGATTCAATATTTTCACACGAATAAATAAAATTATTCTACTTTATAATTATTTTTCTTATATTTTTATTACTTATTTTATGAAATTATTCCATTGAGATTATATTTATAGAAGAACATATCTATTAATTAAATATTAATGGTACTCTATGCGTTTATTTTTATTGTATTTATGAATTTTCTATGGTACTAATTTAATGGGCCGGATAAAAATTAAAAGGGAGCCTCATTGCCAAAGAGGCTTCTTTTTTTATTAGTACATTTTAATTTTCAAAACTGCTTTTAATTTTTTACGTGGTTATAATAGTTACGAATTCATAACTTATACAATATTAACATTTTAACTCTGATAAATACAAAAAAAAACAATTTATAAGGGCTATAGTTTATAACTACTTTAATATAGATATTTTTATATCCGGTCAACACTAATAACATTATAACAACTATAATTTATATATTTTTTTAATATATACGCTTCATCTTTAATCAATATTGATTAACTCAGGTAAACATCATATTATATCAACTATTATATTAACTCAGGTAATCAATATATTGTTGGCCCTAGGACGTGTTGGTGGGGACGCTGGGGACGAGCGTATTTATCTTTTGCCACAATATTATATTAACTACGAATGATAACTGCTACAACATACATAATTTATTTATGATTAATATTAGTTAACATTATATTATAGCAACTACGAGATTATCACTACATGTTACAAATATATAATTATAATAGTCACAAAATCATAGCTGTTAATCTTGTCCGAAAATCAAAAAGATGGCTAGTTAGGAATATGACTGCTATGTTGACTGGATGTGGATTACGCTCCGCTCTGCGACAAAAGAAATTCTAGTGCCGAACCAGGGAAGAGGTCTCCGGCCGGTGTTGACCCTCTGATGCTCAAGTTAGTTATCGGAAAGAGG